>NC_133152.1:47278038-47578038 GCF_048418815.1 Hemitrygon akajei
TCACTAATCCCGACCCGTACACCGGCAGAGCTGGACCATGAGTCACTAATCCCGACCCGTACAGGGGCAGAGCTGGACCACGAGTCACTAATCCCGACCCGTACACCGGCAGAGCTGGACCACGAGTCACTAATCCCGACCCGTACACCGGCAGAGCTGGACCACGAGTCACTAATCCCGACCCGTACACCGGTAGAGCTGGACCACGAGTCACTAATCCCGACCCGTACTCCGGCAGAGCTGGACCACGAGTCACTAATCCCGACCCGTACACCGGCAGAGCTGGACCACGAGTCACTAATCCCGACCCGTACAGGGGCAGAGCTGGACCACGAGTCACTAATCCCGACCTGTACACCGGCAGAGCTGGACCACGAGTCACTAATCCCGACCCGTACAGGGGCAGAGCTGGACCACGAGTCACTAATCCCGACCCATACAGGGGCAGAGCTGGACCACGAGTCACTAATCCCAACCCGTACACCGGCAGAGCTGGACCACGAACCACGAGTCACTAATCCCGACCCGTACAGGGGCAGAGCTGGACCACGAGTCACTAATCCCGACCCGTACAGGGGCAGAGCTGGACCACGAGTCACTAATCCTGACCCGTACACCGGCAGAGCTGGACCACGAGTCACTAATCCTGACCCGTACACCGGCAGAGCTGGACCACGAGTCACTAATCCCGACCCGTACAGGGGCAGAGCTGGACCACGAGTCACTAATCCCGACCCGTACACCGGCAGAGCTGGACCACGAGTCACTAATCCCGACCCGTACACCGGCAGAGCTGGACCACGAGTCACTAATCCCGACCCGTACACCGGCAGAGCTGGACCACGAGTCACTAATCCCGACCCGTACAGGGGCAGAGCTGGACCACGAGTCACTAATCCCGACCCGTACACCGGCAGAGCTGGACCACGAGTCACTAATCCCGACCCGTACACCGGCAGAGCTGGACCACGAGTCACTAATCCCGACCCGTACAGGGGCAGAGCTGGACCACGAGTCACTAATCCCGACCCGTACAGGGGCAGAGCTGGACCACGAGTCACTAATCCCGACCCGTACACCGGCAGAGCTGGACCACGAGTCACTAATCCCGACCCGTACACCGGCAGAGCTGGACCACGAGTCACTAATCCCGACCCGTACAGGGGCAGAGCTGGACCACGAGTCACTAATCCCGACCCGTACAGGGGCAGAGCTGGACCACGAGTCACTAATCCCAACCCGTACAGGGGCAGAGCTGGACCACGAGTCACTAATCCCGACCCGTACACCGGCAGAGCTGGACCACGAGTCACTAATCCCGACCCGTACAGGGACAGAGCTGGACCACGAGTCACTAATCCCGACCCGTACACCGGCAGAGCTGGACCACGAGTCACTAATCCCGACCCGTACAGGGGCAGAGCTGGACCACGAGTCACTAATCCCGACCTGTACACCGGCAGAGCTGGACCACGAGTCACTAATCCCGACCCGTACAGGGGCAGAGCTGGACCACGAGTCACTAATCCCGACCCATACAGGGGCAGAGCTGGACCACGAGTCACTAATCCCAACCCGTACACCGGCAGAGCTGGACCACGAACCACGAGTCACTAATCCCGACCCGTACAGGGGCAGAGCTGGACCACGAGTCACTAATCCCGACCCGTACAGGGGCAGAGCTGGACCACGAGTCACTAATCCTGACCCGTACACCGGCAGAGCTGGACCACGAGTCACTAATCCTGACCCGTACACCGGCAGAGCTGGACCACGAGTCACTAATCCCGACCCGTACAGGGGCAGAGCTGGACCACGAGTCACTAATCCCGACCCGTACACCGGCAGAGCTGGACCACGAGTCACTAATCCCGACCCGTACACCGGCAGAGCTGGACCACGAGTCACTAATCCCGACCCGTACACCGGCAGAGCTGGACCACGAGTCACTAATCCCGACCCATACAGGGGCAGAGCTGGACCACGAGTCACTAATCCCGACCCGTACACCGGCAGAGCTGGACCACGAGTCACTAATCCCGACCCGTACACCGGCAGAGCTGGACCACGAGTCACTAATCCCGACCCGTACAGGGGCAGAGCTGGACCACGAGTCACTAATCCCGACCCGTACAGGGGCAGAGCTGGACCACGAGTCACTAATCCCGACCCGTACACCGGCAGAGCTGGACCACGAGTCACTAATCCCGACCCGTACACCGGCAGAGCTGGACCACGAGTCACTAATCCCGACCTGTACACCGGCAGAGCTGGTCCACGAGTCACTAATCCCGACCTGTACACCGGCAGAGCTGGACCACGAGTCACTAATCCCGACCCGTACACCGGCAGAGCTGGACCACGAGTCACTAATCCCGACCCGTACAGGAGCAGAGCTGGACCACGAGTCACTAATCCCGACCCGTACAGGGGCAGAGCTGGACCACGAGTCACTAATCCCAACCCGTACAGGGGCAGAGCTGGACCACGAGTCACTAATCCCGACCCGTACACCGGCAGAGCTGGACCACGAGTCACTAATCCCGACCCGTACAGGGACAGAGCTGGACCACGAGTCACTAATCCCGACCCGTACACCGGCAGAGCTGGACCACGAGTCACTAATCCTGACCCGTACACCGGCAGGGCTGGACCACGAGTCACTAATCCTGACCCGTACACCGGCAGAGCTGGACCACGAGTCACTAATCCCGACCCGTACAGGGACAGAGCTGGACCACGAGTCACTAATCCCGACCCGTACAGGGGCAGAGCTGGACCACGAGTCACTAATCCCGACCCGTACACCGGCAGAGCTGGACCACGAGTCACTAATCCCGACCCGTACAGGGGCAGAGCTGGACCATGAGTCACTAATCCTGACCCGTCCTTGTGTATTAGCTTTTTTTCTCCCTGGGAAAAAGTCTCTGGCTCTGCACTCAGTCAATGCCTCTTATCATCTTGTATATCACTATCAAGTCATTTCTCATCCTCCTTCTCGCCAAAAGATACCTTTACAGCTACATGGATAGGAGGGTGGCGGGTCTCTACCAAAGGAGGTGTAAGGCACTCCTTCCCTCCACTAGCCATAGGCCACCCTTGGACAAGCTGTAGCACCTGCTTAGCCCCCTGAGGTGGGTCACATGAAGCCATGGGAGCAGGTGGTTGATGGTCGTTCGAGCAGCTGGTGCATATCACGTCCTGGTTATGTGACCACTGACACCAGGCAGACAATCTGGTGGATGATCGTATGAGCAGCTAGCTGGTGCATATCACGTCCTGGTTATGTGACCACTGACACCAGGCAGACAATCTGATAATGGCTGGGGTCACCTGTCCTATGAAGTGACTGCCCAGAAGAAGGCACTGGCAAACCACTTCTGTAGAAAAAATTGCAATAACAATATGGTCATGCAAAGACCGTGATTGGCAATGTCTTATATGACATGGCACATAATGATGATGTCATATGATATGGCATGTAATGATGATGATGATGATGATGACATAGGTGGGAGGGGTTTAGAGGGATATGGCAAAACCAGAGAAATGACACTTGCTGGATGGGCCCTATAGTTGGCATGAATGAGATGGGCCGAAGGGCCTGTTTGCATGTTGTATAGCTCTATGATTATAACAGTGCAGGAGGCAACAGAGAGATGATAAGTGGGACAGGGTGTGGAATGGAGGTTTACCATTTATCTGGTCCTCTGGTGGAGGCCAGGCTGCTCTGGAGACAACTCTGACCTGATGGCATCGGATGTGAAGACTGGACATTTATCTTCGATTGGCCCAATGACATTTCACTCTGTACCCCTGTGTGTGTGTTTGTGCATCTGTTGCTGGTGCTGTTCTGCTGAACACTGTGGGGATGCAATGTTGGCGCCAGAATGTGTGGTGTCACTTGTGGGCTGCCCCCAGCACGTCCTTGGCTGTTCACGCATCTCACTGTGTGTACGTGTGATAAATAAATGGATCTGAATCCGTTTCCACAGGGTCTTTAGGATGTGGCCAGGAAAATAAAGAGACAAGTTTAGTTTTCCTTGCCACTCAGTTGTCACTAATCAAGTTCACGCCCGGCAGGGTGGTTCGCAACTTCCCATTTGTCTAGCGAAGAGAGTCTCGAGTGTTACCACTCACAAAATGCTGGAGGAACTCTAGGTTTGACAGCATCTACAGAGAGGAATAAAGGGCCAACATTTCAGGAATGGTCCTGGCTTAATTATTCACAACCTTAGATGCTGCCTGGCCTGCTGAGTTCCTATAACACGGTTGGTCGGTTGGTCGGTCGGTCGGTCGGTCGGGTGGGTGGGTGGGTGGGTGGGTGAGTGAGTGAGTGAATGAGTGAGTGAGTGAGTGAGTGAGTGTGTCCCCGTCCGTCCTCTGGATTTCCAGCATCTGCAGAATCTCCTGTGTCTGTATCTTGAGTGTTAAGAAATAAAGACCCATTTCATGGTTCGCCTACCCAGCTTGGCTGCCTGTAATAATATTTTCATTGCTAAGTGGCTGCTGCACTCTTTACCTGATGCACATTAGTCTGTCTCCTCTTCTTGCCTCTTAAAGATCACAAGACCATAAGAAATAGGAGGAGAATTAACCCATTCAGCCTATCGAGTCTTCTTGCCTCTTATAGACCTTAAGTTAAAGGAGGAGATTTAACCCATTAGGCCCATCGAGTCTGCTCCACCATTTCATCATGACTGGTTTATTATCCCTCTCAACTCCATTCTCCTGCCTTCTCCTTGTAACCTTTGACACCCTGACTAACCAAGAGCCTATCAACCTCCACTTTAAATACATCCAAACACTTGGCCACCCAAACTATCTGTGGCAATGAATTCCACAGATTCACCATACTCTAGCTAAAGAAATATCTCCTTACATCTGGTCCTAGACTCCCCCACTGTAGGAAATATTTTCACCACATTCACTCTATCTTTGATGGGTTTCAATGAGATGCACTCTTCATTCACCTAAACTCCAGCAAGCACAGGCCCAGAGCCACCAAACGCTCCTCATATGTTATTCCTAGGATCATTCTCGTGAACCTCCTCTGGGCACTCTCCAACGGCAGCACATTCTTTCTCAGTTAAGGGTCTCAAAACTGCCCACAGTACTCCGTGTGGTCTGATCAATGCCTTATAAGCCTCAGCATTACATCCTTGCTCTTATATTCTAGTCCTCTGGAAATTAATGTTGATAATGATTATCTTCTCAGAGAACTGGGGTTAATGATGTTTGACTAAAGGGATAGGTTTAACTCATTCCTCCTTCCCTCCCTGTGCACGCACTCCCAGTACAGATCAGATCAAAGGAGAAGAGCGATCTACAGTTTTATGAGCCACAGGGGCAGGGTTGTAAAAGAAAATTGATTTCTTACTTTAGCTTCAAATTGGTTATTACAGCACATCACTAATCATAAAACCTGCTGTCACCAGCCTAGAACAGCAGCAGCCTGAGACTTATCTTCGATAAGTTTTAATAATTAAATATTCCATTGATTTTGGCTTTAGACAATCCTGCTTGGCATCACAGATATTCTTGTGAAAGAAAATGATATAAAAAGCAGCGGAGAAAGCATCCACCTGGATGCATATCGGCTTAGTACACCAGCTGCTCTGCACATGACCACAAGAAACACAGAGAGTTGTGGACACAGCCCAGCTCAGCCGTCCCTCCACGGACTCTGTTTACACATACCTGTCTCAGTAAAGCAGCCAGCATAGTGGTTAGCACAGCACTTTAAAGTGCCAACGACCTGGGTTCAATTCCCACCGCTGCCTGTAAGGAATTTGTACGTTCTCCCTGTGACTACGTGGATTTCCTCCGGATGCTCTGGTTTCCTCCCACATTCCAAAAACATTCTAGTTTGTCGGTTTATTGGTCACATGTGCGTAACTGGGCGGCATAGGGTTGTTGGATTAGAAGAGCCTGTTATCATGCAGCACCTCTAAATAAATAAAAATAAATCAAGGACCACACCCAGCCCAATCATTCCCTCTTCTTCTCCCTCCCATCAGCCGGAAGTTACAAAAGCCTGAAAGCTCGTACCACCAGGCTCAACGTCAGTAAGACCAAAGAATTGATTGTCAACTTCAGAAAGGGTAAGGCGAGGCAATACACACACACCAGTCCTCATCAAGGGATGAGAAGTGGAGAGGGTGAGCAGTTTCAAGTTCCTTGGTACCAACATCTCTGAGAATCTATCCTAGGCCCAACATATTAATGTGATGCAATTACAAAGAAGACTATATATCATTAGGGGCTTGAGGAGAATTGGCAAGTCACCGAATGTACTGTGAAGAGTGGCTGGGGGGGGGGGTGGTGGTAGGGGTGGAGGGGAAAGGTGCGACTGCACAGGATCAGAATAAGCTGCAGAGAGTTGTGAACTCAGTCAGCTCCACCATGGGCGCTAACCTCACCAGCATCCCGGACATCTTCAATGAGTCATGCCTAAAAGAGGTGGTATCCATCATTAAGAACCCCTTAATGCCCCCTTCTCATCCCTACCATCGTGGAGGAGGTACAAGAGCCTGAAGACACACACTCGTGTTTCAGGAACAGCTTCTTCCCCTCTGCCATCAGATTTCTGAATGGACAATGAACCCACGAACACTACCTCACTACTTTCTTTTTCTCTCTTTTTGTACTATTTATTTTATTTAACTTTTTAATATATACACGTTTTATTGGAATTCAGTTTTTATTGCTATGTATTGTGTAATGTACTACTTCTGCATAACCGCAGATTTCACAATATACGCCAATGATATTAAACCTGATTCTGATTCTGACACTGCTGTTATGAGACTATTAAATTGTTCCCTTGTACAATAATTTGGACTCTTGACCTCACAATCTACCTCATCATGATCTTGCACCTTATTGTTTATCTACACTGCACTTTCTCTGTAATTGTTACATTTTATTCTACATATTTTATTGCCTTCTTCAATGCATTATGTAATGATTTGATCTGTATGAACAGTACAAGATATAGGAGCAGAATTAAGCTATTCAGCTCAACCATTCCACCATGACTGATCTATTATCCCTCTCAACTCCATTCTCCTGTCTTCTCCCCGTAACCTTTAATGCACTTACTAATCAAGAACCTATCAAACTCTGCTTTAAATATACCCAAAGACTTGGCCTCCACAGCTGTCTGTGGCAATGAACTTCACAGATTCACCTCCCTCTGGCTAAAGAAATTCCTCCTCATCTCATCTCCCTACTCTGATGCTGTGCCCTCTGGTCCTAGATTCCCCTACTCTAGGAAACTTCTTCTCCATATTCACTCTATCAAGACCTTTCAATATTCTATATGAGATTCTGAACTCCAGTGATTATAGGCCCAGAGCCATCAAATGCTGCTCAAACTCTTCAACACAAAATGCTGGAGGAACTCAGCAGGCCAGGCAGCATCTATGGAAAAAAGTTTTTTTGAGAGAAAAAAAGATGAGGAGTAGAGGTAAAAGGTGGAGGGAGGGGAGAGAGAAACACGAGGTGAGAGGTGAAACTGGGAGGGGGAGGGATGAAGTAAAGAGCTGGGAAGTTGACTGGTGACAGAGGATAGAAGGCCATGGAATAAAGAAAAGGGTGGCCTCCTATATCTTAGTGAGACCTGATGTAGATTGGAAGACCGCTTCGCCTAGCACCTATGTTCTGTCCGCCAGATAAAGCAGGATCTCCCAGTGGCCACCCATTTTAACTCCACTTCCCATTCCCATTCCGATATGTCTGTCTACTGCCTCCTCTGCTGTCACGATGAGGCCACACTCAGGCTAGAGGAGCAACACCTTATATTCTGTCTGGGTAGCCTCCAATCTGATGGCATGAACATCGATTTCTCACAGTGCCGGTAATGCCCTCTCCCCCAATTCACCATTCCCCATCCCCTTTTACCTCTCTCACCTCATCTCCCTGCCTGCTCATCGCCTCCCTCTGGTAACTCCTTCCCCCTCTTCTTTCTTCCATGACCTCCTGTCCTCTCCTGTCTGACTTCCCCTTCTCCAGCCCTGTATCTCTTTCACCAATCAACTTCCCAGCTCTTTACTTCTCCCTTCCTTCTCCCTGTTTCATCTCTCACCTTGTGTTTCTCCCTCCCCTCCCTCCACCTATTAACTCTACTCATCTTTTTCTCTCCAGTCCCAATGAAGGGTCTCAGCCCGAAATGACGACTGTACTCTTTTCCATAGATGCTGCCTGGCCTACTGAGTTCCTCCGGCATTTTGTGTGTGTTGTGCCTGGATTTCCAGCACCTGCAGATTTTCTTTTGTTTGTGACACCTCATACATTAACCCTTTCATTCCTGGGATTGTGGATCTCCTCTGGATCCTCTCCAATGCCAGCACATCTTTTCAACTCCGCTCACGATACTCCAGATGCGGTCTGACCAATGCCTTATAAAGCATCACATCCAGCGGCTCAGCAGGGAGATGCACAGAGCACACAATAGGAACCATTTCTGATTTTATCATTATCTTCTGCCTATTCATACTGAAACATTCAGAGCACAAGTGGGTTAGAGTCGCAGAGATACTTGATGTATGCAGAGATTAGGATTTCAAGAACAAACTGGTGTGATGTTGAGTTTAAAATGTGGAATGGAATGGGACACCACAGGGTCAGTACCCATTGTTAGGAAAGATGACTCCAGCCCCATTCAGGTTCCAGGGATTTCCCCAACCCTTCTGCCAGTCAGAGTCTCGGACAGATTTTCTCCTTGAATACACCCTGCCAGGAATAGACTCATTTTAGCTGGACCCAACATAGAACAGAAATACACTCAGTGGCCGCTTTATTAGGTACAGAAGTGGAACTAACTGTGAGCCACTGCTGCTGTAGCCCATCCACTTCAAGGTTTGATGTGTTGTGCGTTTGGTTATTTGAGTCACTGTCACCTTCCTGTCAGCTTGAACCAGTCTGGCCATTCGCCTCTGACCTCTTGCATTATCAAGCCGTATTCATTCACAGAACTGCCCCTCACTGGGTGCTTTTGTTTCTTGCAACACTCTCAGTAAACTCCAGAGACAAATCCCAGGAGATCAGCAGTTTCTGAGATACTCAAACCACCCCATCTGGCACCAACAATTATTTGAAGAACAAAGTCACTTAGATCACATTTCTTCCCCATCCTGATGTTTGGTCTGAACAACAACTGAACCTCTTGACCACGTCTGCATGCTTTTATGCATTGAGTTGCTGCCACGTGATTGGCTGATCAGATACTTGCATTAATGAGCAGCTGTACAGGCGTACCTAGTAAAGTGGCCACTGAGTGTACATGGAGGTATGGGGTTGTCAGGGAGATACTGGGCCACAGGAGATAAACAGGCCCTTCTGCGCACTGAGTCCCTGCAGGCCATCAACCTCACTTTATGCACAGTAGCATAGCGGACTGTGTGGTGGGATGGAGATATGGCTCTACCAAAGGAGGTGTAAGGTGCTTTTCCCCTCCACTGGCCTGTGGGTCATCCCTGGGCAAGGTGTAGCACCTGCGTAGCCCTCCCTCCCCCCCACTGATCAGGGTTGCATAATGACATGGGAACAGGTCAGGTGGTGGGTGGTCATATTAGTAACTGGTGAATACCCCAAGTCCTGTTTATGCAACCACTGATGCCAAGCAAATAATCTCCGAGGACTTGATAATAACCCTGGGTCACCCATCTTGTAAAGACACTGACCAGAATAGGGAAGTTTGCCAAGAACAACCACGGTCATGGGAACATGATCGCCCATCTCATACAAAAATGGCACATAATGATGATGTCACAAGACATGGCACATAATGATGATGATGGTGAGCATAGCCATTAGCGCATTGCTATTACCATGCCAGCAACCCGGGTTCGATTCCCGTTGCTGTCTGGAAGGAGCTTGTACAGCCTCTATGTGGCTTTCCTTGGGTGCCTTGCTTTCCTCTCACATTCCAAAGATGTACGCATTAGTAGTTTAGTCATCAAGAACAGCACAGAAACAGGCCCTTTGGCCCATCTTTCCAACAGGGCGTAATTGGGCAGCACAGCCTCGCTGAGCCAGAAGGGCCTATTGTTGTGCTGTGTCTCTGACTAAATAAATACTGAAACCCAAGATAAATCCAATTTTGTTTAAATAGTTATGGACTAATAGGGTATTTAGAGAAGTTAACAGATACACAAATTCTCCTCAGCCGAAGAAGCTGACTTCAAAAATACATGTGAATATTTGATAGTTTTGAATCCAATAAACATGCAAATGTGCAGAGATCAGTTGTAGTTCTGTAGTGTCCCCTGTGGGGTAAGTCTGCACTGAAGCTACTCCTAATGGACCACACATTCGTTTGAACTTTTTCTTGGAATTCTGTTATTTAAATTTTAATTATTATTGCACTTTGATAGTTGCTATATGTTTCTCCAATTTATTTACCAGTCTGCTGCGGTATTAACCCTCGAACCCCTGCAGACAGTTGGAAAGGGATCTCGTCTTTAAGCAGGCTAATTGGCTGCTGGTGAGTGGCGGATCATAAGGCTGCATCTGGTCTTTATTTCACCATTTGTCCAAGCTTAAAACTCAAAGTTAATCTTTTACCAAGTACGTATATGACACCAAATACAACTCAGATTCATTTTCTGCTAGGCATTCATAGAAGAACTGAGAAATACAACAGAATCAATGAAGGACGACACACAAGGACTGACAACCAATGTGCAAACACAAAAATAGGAACAAATAACAATAACTAGATAATGCTGAGACCTGCATTGGAGAGGTATGGAGAGCTACTAAGCTGGGAGACCATAGAACCATAGAACATTACAGCACAGAAACAGCCTTTTGGCCCTTCTTGGCTGTGCCAAACCATTTTTCTGCCTAGTCCCACTGACCTGCACCTGGGCCATATCTCTCCAAATCCCTCTCATCCATATACCTGTCCAAGTTTTTCTTAAATGTCAAAAGTGAGCCCGCATTCACCACTTCATCTGGCAGCTCATTCCACACTCCCACCACTCTCTGTGTGAAGAAACCTCCCACCCATGTTCCCTTTAAACTTTTCCCCCTTCACCCTTAACTCATGACCTCTGGTTTTTTTCTCCCCTGGCTTCAGTGGAAAAAAGCCTGCTTGCATTCACTCTATCTATACCCATCATAATTTTATACACCTCTATCAAGTCACCCCTCATTCTCCTACGGTCCAGGGAATAAAGTCCTAACCTATTCAACCTTTCTCTGTAACTCAGTTTCTCAAGTCCCGGCAACATCCTTGTAAACCTTCTCTGCACTCTTTCAATCTTATTAATATCCTTCCTGTAATTAGGTGACCAAAACTGCATACAATACTCCAAATTCGGTCTCACCAATGTCTTATACAACCACACCATTACATTCCAACTCTTATACTCAATACCTTGGTTTATAAAGGCCAATGTACCAAAAGCTCTCTTCACTACCCAATCTACTTGTGAAGCCACCAAGACATTGACTAAGAGATGGGTACCACGGTAGGGTAACACTTAGAGTGACACAGTTACAATTTGTGGTGTTGGAGTTCGGAGTTTCATTCCGACATCATCTGTAACCACGTGGGATTCCTCCGGCTGCTGCGGTTTCCTCCCACGGTCCAAAGACGTACCGGTTAGTAGGTTAATTGACCATTGTGAATTGTCCTGTAACAGATATAAAACACTGGAGGAACTCAGCAGGCCAGGCAGCATCTGTGGAAAAGAGTAAACAGTCAATGTTTAAGGCTGAGACCCTTCGCCAGTCTTGAGATTGATGAAGGGTCTCTGCCCGAAACGTCAACTGTTTACTCTTTTCTATAGATACTGCCCGGCCTGTTGAGTTCCTCCAGTGCTTTGTGCGTGTAACTTTGTTTTCCAGTGTCTGCAGAGTTTCTCTTGCTTGTTAATTGCCCTGTGATTGGGCCAGGGTTAAATCAGTGGGTTGCTGGTGGCGCTGGACAAGGGGTTGGAAGAGCCTGTTCCATACTGTGTCAGAGGGCTGCAGCTTGTTTTGTTCTACCGAGCATTGTGGGTATGCTGTGGTGGTGCCGGAATGTGTCACCCTTGTCGTCTGCCCCCAGCTCATCCTTGGTTGTGTTGGTTGTTATGGCAATCGACACATTTCACTGTATGTTTTGATAAACTTGTGATAGAGAAATACATGAACCTAAGCCTGAATCTGAATCCCCAAGTTGTGGGTGTTGAGTACAGCAGAGAGCGGCATTAAAGAAAAATTAATCGATCGCATCGATGAGAAAGTGGTGTTGGTAATGGAACTGGTTCATTATCGTCATGTGGACCAAGGCAGAGTGAAAAACGTTGCTCATGCAGATTAATTCTTTACCCACTACAAGGTAAATGCAGAATGAAGTGAAAATGCAGTGCAGGGAGACAGTAAGATCTGTTTTAGTTACACACTTCCCTGGGTGGAAACGGATAATACAAAGGGGATCATTTTAAAGTGATTGGAGGGAATTATAAGGGCGATGCCAAAGGTAAGTTCTTTACACAGAGATGGTGGGTGAAAAAACAACGTGCACTTGGGGATTTAGATTAAGTTATTTATCCTGTGTACATCCAAACATTTAGTGAAATGTGTTGTTTGTGTTAACAACCAACACACATGAGAGTGTGCTGTGGGCAGCCTGCAAATGCCCCCATTCTGGCACCAATATGGCACGCCCACCGTGTTCAACAGAACACCCTGCCAGACAGATAGATCTGGAACATTGAAGAAACCTTAGACTGGCACATGAATGATAGAAAAGTGGAGTGATATGTAGGAAGGAACGTTAGATTGATTTCAGGGTACAACAGTCCTACTGGACAATAAGCCAATCTGGACGTGTTTAAGCTGGGATCCTAAACACTGAGACTACTCTCTCAGTAGTGACACTGAGCAATCTGCTCACTTTGGAGTTCGAGCTCTGTCGGTGGTGAATGGAGAAGCACTGCACTCTTGTCAGTATCTGCATCACTGCGGGAGGTTGTTTAAGGTTAAAGCCTCCCATGTTTGACCTGTGCAGTCTAAACATCTGTTCAGTTGAATTAATTCACATGCAAAATTGATATATTCATTTGGCTTGGCACTGTGTACTGGTTCTGTTACCCTGGGGGCTGGTGCAAGTTGTAGATAGATTCTGCCTTGAGTTAACAAATTTTGCGACACATGCTGGCAATAATAAACCCGATTCTGCCTTGACTCTGCATGTCTTGTGAGGACAGGTTCAGTCAGCTCAGCGTTTTCTCTCTGGAACTAAGTTCTCTAGCTGCACTTGATAGAGATGCACAAGAGATTTTCTCCCAGGAGGAAATGGCAAATATGCGGGGACATAGTTTTAACATAATTGGAGGAAAGTATGGGGGGGGGGGTATATCAGAGGTAGGTGTTTTTTTACACAGAGAGTGGTGGGTGTGTGAAACGCCCTGCTAGGGGTGGTGGTAGAGGCAGATACATTAGGGGCATTTGGGAGACTCTTAGATAGGCACATGGATGATGGAAAAGTGGAGGGTTCTGTGGGAAGGAAAGGTTAGATTGATCTTGGAGTCGAAAGGCCTGGACTGTGTGTTCTATGCTCTGTGATCTACGTTTTATGACCTATGTTCTAGGTTCCATGTTATTAGTTGGCCTGGTGCCACTGGTAGAGTTTGGGTGGACTCTCTTTGCTCCCGAATGCCCAGCCACATCCTGTACCTGGGCTGCAGTCAGAGTAGCTAACTGCTGGCAGCTCCAACCTCGCCCAGCTCATCATCACACAGCCACAGGGGAAGTGCCCTCAATTGCTGGATTGATGGGACAATCCTCAACCACTTTCCCGTGAAGCCTCATATCTGGACGCTTCTCAGCTTGGGACGGCAACTGTTCTGCAAGTGGCTACAAGGAACTGTAGAGTTGTGGACACATCATGGAAACCGGCCATCCCACTGTACATTCTGTCCACACTTCTCAATGCCTCAAAGACCCCACCTACTCTGGACATTTTCTCTTTTGCCCTCTCCCAGCGGGCAGAAGATACAAAATCCTGAAAGCACGTACCACCAGGCTCAGGGACAGCTTCTACCCCGCTGTCGTAAAACTACTGAATGGTACCTTAGCACGACAAGATGCACTCTCGGTCTCACAATCTACCTCGTTATGCCCTTTCACCTCATTGTCTACTGGTACAGCACTTTATAACTGTAACGCTTTATTCTGCGTCCTGATATTGTTTACCCTTGTACAACTTCAGTGTGCTGTATAATGATCTGATCTGTGCGGATGGAATACAAAAAGAAAAGCTTTTTACTATACCTCAGTACATGTGACAATAATATGTTACATTATGTAAATACAATCAGTCTAGCTAATCTTAGGTATTTATTTTTATTGTGTTCTTGATATTTATTGGGCTTTTTATGCTGCATTGGATCAGGGGAAGCAATTATTTTGTTCTTCTTTACCATTGTATATGGAAAAATGTCAATAAATAATCTTGAATCCTAAGACCATAAGACTATCAGACATCGGAGCAGAATTAGTCCATCAGGTCTGCTCCACTGTTCCATCATGGCACGACCATACATTTCCTTACTCTATATTCCAGCTGCTACTTTGAGGCACATTCTCCTAATCAGTCAAAGTCCTTCCATTGCCTCTCAGCTTCCTCAACACAACCTGCCCCTCCAGCTGTCATATTGTCTACAAACTTGGTCACAAAGCCATCGATTCCATCATCCACATCATTGACATATAACATGAAAAGAACAGCTCTAACACAGACCCCTGAAGAACACCACTGGTTACTGACAGCCAACCAATAAAAGCCCCCTTTATTCCCACCTTTTGCCTCCTGCTTGTCAGCCAATCTCCTATCCAAGCTAATAGCTTTCCTGTAATACCACAGGCTCTTATCTTGTTCAGCAGCCTCACATGTGCCACCTTGTCAAAGGCTTTCTGAAAATCCAAGTGCACAACATCAATTGATTCTCCTTTGTCTATCCTGTTTGTTATTTCCTCAAACAATTCCAACAGATTTGTCAAGAAGATTTCCCCTTAAGGAAACCATGCTGACTTTGGCCTATTTCATCACGTGCCTCCAAGTACCCCGAAACCTCATACTTAATAATGGACTCCAACATCTTCCCAACCACTGAAGTCAGGCTAACAGAGTAGTAATTTCCTTTCTCATGCCTCCCTCCCTTCTTGTAGAACAAACCAGTATACAAAGTGCCCCGAGTAATTTGTCCGTGCTGGCCAGTGCTTGGCCTGACTATGTTGCTATCAGACACGACACATCACAGGGCAGCACGGCAGCATAATGGTTAGCACCATGGATTACAGCGCAGGCAACCGGTGTTCAATTCCCATCGCAACCTGTAAGGAGCTTGTACGTTCTCCCCATGACCGTGTGGGTTTCCTCCAGGAGCTCCGGTTTCCTCCCGCATCCCAAAGATGTACAGTTTAGTAGATTAATTAGTCACATGGTTGGAATTCTCTGGTGCGGTCATTGTAAATTGTCCTGTGGTTAGGGTCGGGTTAAACCAGGGGCTGGGTGGCTCGAGGGGCTGGGAGGGCCTACTCAAGCAGACCACTGAGGTGAATGTTCAAACCTGGGTCATAGCACTTCATCATGGAGACTAGTTCACGCTCCTGGTCAAAGCATATTGCACAGAACCACAAAAGACCTTTTCCTTCTGTTAGTTCTGCCCAAAGGAAACTTAATCAAAAGCCAGTCACAAATCATTCTTAACCCGCTGAACGTGTATCGACATTCAAAGTAAATTTAGTATCAAAGTACAGAAATGTTACCATATACAACCCTGAGACTCATTTTCTTGCCGGCATTCACAGTAAATACAAGAAACACAATAGATTCAATGAAAGACCGTAACCAATGTGTGAACGACAACAAACCGTGCCAATTTAAAAAGATATACTGGAAATGCAGATAAATTGGAAATGTAGGGACGGACTTGAAATATCTATGCCAAAGATTTCAGCACATTAACTGCTGGAGGAATGCAGTGGGCCCCAAACTGTCTCTCCATGTGAATCTGATCGGGTCGTCTATCGTGTCTGCTGCTCCCAGTGTGGCCACCTCTACATCGGTGAGACCCGACGTAGATCGTTTTATCGAACACCTCTGCTCCATCTGCCAAAGCGGATTTCCCGGTGGTCAACCATCTTAATTCCGATCTCCATTCCTGTAATGGTGTGTCAGTCCATGGTCTCCTCTACTGCCACGATGAGGCCACCCTCAGGGTGGAGGAGCAACACCTCATATTCCACCTAGGTAACCTCCAACCTGATGGCACGAACATCGATTTCTCCAACTTCTAGTAACTTTTTTCTCCCCCACCTCTTTTTCCAATTCTCTACTCTGGCTTCTTACCTCTTCCTCTCACCCGCCTATCACCTCCCTCCTGGTCACCCTCCTCCTTCCCTTTCTCCCATGGTCCACTCTCCTCTCCTATCACATCCCTCCTGGTGCCCCTCCTCCTTCCCTTTCTCCCATGGTCCACTCTCCTCTCCTATCAGCTCCCTCCTGGTCCCCCTCCTCCTTCCCTTTCTCCCATGGTCCACTCTCCTCTCCTATCACCTCCCTCCTGGTCCCCCTCCTCCTTCCCTTTCTCCCATGGTCCACTCTCCTCTCCTATCACCTCCCTTTTGGTCCCCCTCCTCCTTCCCTTTCTCCCATGGTCCACTCTCCTCTCCTATCACATCCCTCCTGGTCCCCTTCCTCCTTCCCTTTCTCCCATGGTCCACTCTCCTCTCCTATCACCTCCCTTCTGGTCCCCCTCCTCCTTCCCTTTCTCCCATGGTCCACTCTCCTCTCCTATCACATCCCTCCTGGTCCCCTTCCTCCTTCCCTTTCTCCCATGGTCCACTCTCCTCTCCTATCACCTCCCTCCTGGTCCCCCTCCTCCTTCCCTTTCTCCCATGGTCCACTCTCCTCTCCTATCACCTCCCTCCTGGTCCCCTTCCTCCTTCCCTTTCTCCCATGGTCCACTCTCCTCTCCTATCACCTCCCTCCTGGTCCCCCTCCTCCTTCCCTTTCTCCCATGGTCCACTCTCCTCTCCTATCACCTCCCTCCTGGTCCCCTTCCTCCTTCCCTTTCTCCCATGGTCCACTCTCCTCTCCTGTCAGATTCCTCCTCCAGCTCTTACCCTTTTCCACCTTCCATTTCAGTCCTGATGAAGGGTCTTGGCCCGAAACTGTGTCTCGCCTGATGAAGGGTCTCGACTGTTTGTTCCTCTCCATAGATACTGTCTGACCTGCTGGGTTCCTCCAGCATTTTGTGCGTATAGCTCTGTGCTGGGAGAGGAATGTTTTGGGGTTCTGTACGTGCGAGTCCTGATGAAGGGACTCGACATGATCCATCGATAATTCCTCCCTGCACCCAGCTGCTGTGTTACCCACTGAGTTCCTCCTGCAGATTATTTGTTGCCCCAGATTTCGGCATTGGCCATGTCTCTGGTGTCTCCATCTGAGAGACTCTATCAGCGGCCTGGAATACATAATAAATGGGGAACACAAAAGATTTTGCAGAGTGTTGTGAGCAGTTTTGGGCCCATTATCTGAGAAAGGAGGTGCTCACATTGGAGAGAGTTTAAAGGAGCTTCAGAAAAATGATTCCGGGCTTATCATATGAGGATGCCTGTACTCATTGGAATTTAGAAGAATGAGGGGGATCTCACTGAAATCTATTGAATGTTGAAAAGCCTTGATAGAGTGGATCTGGAGATGATGTTTCCTTTGGTGGGGGAGTCTAGGACCACAGGGTACAATCTTAGAATAGAGGGATGTCCATTTAGAACAGAGATGAGAAGGAATTTCTTTAGCCAGAGGGCTGTGACTCTGCAGAATTCGTTGCCACCTTTGGCTGCGGAGGCCAGGTCATTGGGTGTAATTAAGACAGTGGTTGATAGGTTCTTGATTAGTCAGAATGTGAAAGGTTACGGGGAGAAGACAGGAGAATGGAGTTGAGAAGAAAATAGATCAGCCACGATGAAATGGCAGAGCAGACTCGATAGGCCGAACGGCCTGATTCTGCTCCAGTATTTTATAGTCTAATTCTGGAAATTCAGAGCAACAAGACTCTGCTGCCCGGGCTCCCCTGCAGTGCCCCGTGTGTCCAGCAGATGGCAGGTTTTGCACAGCGACAGTGTGGGAACCTGACTGCCCACTGATACAGGGATCAGACTCCTGCCTGCGTATTTATTTTCATCGACAGAAAAGGGAAAAGTGTTGACAAAAAAATCAGGATTAGTCAAATATCACGCTGAACCAGCATCGATAACTTTACTTATCTTAACATGGAACTGATCCCACAACCTATGGATCACTTTCAAGGACTTTACAACTCATATTCTCAGTATCTATTTATTTACTTGTTTATTTCTTATTAGTGTTATTTGTTTTTGTATTTGCTTAGTTTGTCTTCATTTACACACCGGTTGCTTGTCAAAGGTTATGGGGAGAAGGAAGGAGAATGGGGTTGAGAAGGAAAATGAACCAGCCATGATTGGAACAGACTTGACGGGACAAATGCTCTTGTGTCTTACTGAACGTCTGACCGATCTTTGGGCTTCAAGCATATTCCGGTATCAGACTCTTACACACCACTACTGTATCTGCTTCCAGCACCTCCCCTGGCAGCCCAGTCACTGCCTTATACTGATTAATAAACATTTCAGATGACACAGACAGTTATGGAGGCTTGGTCAGCCAAGTGCCAATATTCAGTCGACTATACATCTGAAGTCTGAATCCCCAGTCTCTGTATATTAAGCTGTCGCTAAGCCATGGACAGTCTCAAGCTGGGCTGAGAACTGAGGAGGGTTGGGCATGGGGCTAGCAACTCTACCCAGAGCGACAGAAGCTCCAGAGATCTCACCCCTGGGAGAGGAAGGATCTTCGCCTAGAGGACGTACGAAGTCGTGTGGGGAACGCGGACGCCACAGGACCGATCACCCCTCCATTGGCCCAGGACTGAGGACTCTGGTGATCTGCTGCTGGTGGCCCATGCTCCTGTAGGGGTGATGGGCCAAGATACCTTCCTCTCCAACCCTTTACCTTTCCCAGCCACCTGGCTTCACCTACCACCTTCGAGCTTGTCCTCCTTCCCTCACCCCACCATAGAACACTACAGCACAGTACAGGCCCTTCAGCCCTCCATATTGTGCCGACCCATATAATCCTTTAAAAAAAAGTACTAAACCCACACTACCCCATAACCCTCTATTTTTCTTTCATTCATGTGCCTGTTCAAGAGGCTCTTAAATACCCCTAATGTTTTAGCCTCCACCACCATCCCTGGCAAGTCATTCCAGGCACTCACAACCCTCTGTGTAAAAAACGTACCCCTGATGTCTCCCCTAAACTTCCCTCCTTTAATTTTGTTCCTATGCCCTCTGGTGTTTGCTATTGGTGCCCTGGGAAACAGGTATGGACTATCCACCCTATCTATGGCTCTTATAATCTTGTAGACCTCTATCATCCCCTCTCATTCTTCTACGCTCCAAAGAGAAAAGTCCCAGCTCTGCTAACCTTGCTTCATATGACTTGTTCTCCAACCCAGGCAACATCCTGGTAAATCTCCTCTGCACCCTCTCCATAGCTTCCACATCCTTCCTATAACGAGGTGACCAGAATTGAACACGACCTTCTTATTCTGGCATCTTTCCCCTGAAGAAGGGTCTCGGCCTGAAACGCCAACTGTTTATTCATTTCCATTGACGCTGCCAGCCCTGCTGAGTTCAAAGGTTCATTTATTATCAAAATATACAACTCTGAAATTCTTCTTCTCCAGATAACCATGAAACCAAGAAAGAAAAGAACAGCAGCATGGTCAGAAACTCCCAAAATCTACCCTCCCTGCACAAAAAAAGGAACAAAAACAGAACAGGTACATCAACCCCCAAATATCTCTCCCCAGAACACACAGAAAAGAGAAAGGCTGCGTGGAAAACACTGAATTTAAATAAAAACTATGACTGAAAAAAGGTCTATAATCCTAGTCCAAACACAGAAAACTTGGGTAACATTCTCTAGGCACAGTGACAGCTGGGAGAGGCTCTAGCAGCAGAGTGATCCCACCAGTGATCAAAAGTCAGTCTCCCCTCTCTGTAGCAGAGTGATCCCACCAGTGATCAAAAGGCAGTCTCCCCTCTCCGTAGCAGAGTGATCCCACCAGTGATCAAAAGGCAGTCTCCCCTCTCCGGTAGCAGAGTGATCCCACCAGTGATCAAAAGGCAGTCTCCCCTCTCCGTAACAGAGTGATCCCACCAGCGATCAAAAGGCAGTCTCCCCTCTCCGTAACAGAGTGATCCCACCAGCGATCAAAAGGCAGTCTCCCCTCTCCGTAGCAGAGTGATCCCACCAGCGATCAAAAGGCAGTCTCCCCTCTCCGTAGCAGAGTGATCCCACCAGCGATCAAAAGGCAGTCTCCCCTCTCCGTAGCAGAGTGATCCCACCAGCGATCAAAAGGCAGTCTCCCCTCTCTGTAGCAGAGCGATCCCACCAGCGATCAAAAGGCTGTCTCCCCTCTCCGGTAGCAGAGTGATCCCACCAGTGATCAAAAGGCAGTCTCCCCTCTCCGTAACAGAGTGATCCCACCAGCGATCAAAAGGCAGTCTCCCCTCTCCGTAGCAGAGTGATCCCACCAGCGATCAAAAGGCAGTCTCCCCTCTCCGTAGCAGAGTGATCCCACCAGCGATCAAAAGGCAGTCTCCCCTCTCCGTGGCAGAGTGATCCCACCAGTGATCAAAAGTCAGTCTCCCCTCTCTGTAGCAGAGTGATCCCACCAGTGATCAAAAGGCAGTCTCCCCTCTCCGTAGCAGAGTGATCCCACCAGTGATCAAAAGGCAGTCGCCCCTCTCCGTAGCAGAGTGATCCCACCAGGGATCAAAAGGCTGTCTCCCCTCTCCGGTAGCAGAGTGATCCCACCAGTGATCAAAAGGCAGTCTCCCCTCTCCGTAACAGAGTGATCCCACCAGCGATCAAAAGGCAGTCTCCCCTCTCCGTAGCAGAGTGATCCCACCAGCGATCAAAAGGCAGTCTCCCCTCTCCGTGGCAGAGTGATCCCACCAGTGATCAAAAGGCAGTCTCCCCTCTCCGTGGCAGAGTGATCCCACCAGTGATCAAAAGGCAGTCTCCCCTCTCCGTAGCAGAGTGATCCCACCAGTGATCAAAAGGCAGTCTCCCCTCTCCGTAGCAGAGTGATCCCACCAGTGATCAAAAGGCAGTCTCTCCTCTCCGTAGCAGAGCGATCCCACCAGTGATCAAAAGGCAGTCTCCCCTCTCCTTGGCAGAGTGATCCCACCAGTGATCAAAAGGCAGTCTCCCCTCTCCGTAGCAGAGTGATCCCACCAGTGATCAAAAGGCAGTCTCTCCTCTCCGTAGCAGAGTGATCCCACCAGTGATCAAAGGGCAGTCTCCCCTCTCCAACAGCAGAGTGATCCCACCAGTGATCAAAGGGCAGTCTCCCCTCTCCATAGCAAAGCGATCCCACCAGTGATCAAAAGGCAGTCTCCCCTCTCCGTAGCAGAGTGATCCCACCAGTGATCAAAAGGCAGGCAGCCAGCGCTCACTTCACCGTAGCCTTCTGCCCACAAAGTTCCCACACACTGCCTCTGTCTCCTGGAATCCGCTCAGAGATTGCAGAATGCAAAAACACCCAAACGATCTCCAAACTGCAAATCACAGACTCCAACACAAAATCACATTCCACAAAAAAAACAAACATGAAAGACATAAAAGAAGTGAAACGTACGGTTGAGCAAGGGGAGAGTTGAACACAGGCGCCATCTTGACTGAAAGTCTATTAATTAGTTCAAAGTAAATTTTGTTATCAAAGTATATATATGTCACCATATACAACCCTGAGATTCATTTTCCTGTGGGCATGCTCTGTAAATCTATAGAATAGTATCTATAACAGGATCAATGAGAGATCAACCAGAGTGCAGAAGACAACAAACGGTGCAAATGCAAATATAAATAAACAGCAATAAATAATGAGAATATGAGGTAATGAGATAAAGAGTCCTTAAAGTGAGATCATTGGTTGTAGGAACATTTCAATGATGAGCAAGTGAGCATAGTTATCCCCTTCTATTCAAGAGCCTGATGGTTGAGGGGTAGTAACTGTTCTTGAACCTGCTGGTGTGAGTCCTGAGGCTCTTGTACCTTCTACCTGATGGCAGCAGAGAGAAGAGAGCGTGATCTGGGTGGTGGAGATCTCTGGTGATGGACACTGCTTTTCTATGACAGCATGTCATGGAGATGTGCTCAGTGGTTGGGAGGGTTTACCCGTGATGTACTGGGCTGAATCCACTAGCATTTTCCATTCCTGGGCATTGGTGTTTCCACACCAGGCTGTGATGCAGTCAGTCAGTACACTCTTCACCACACATCTAGAGAAGTCTGTCAAAGGTTTAGATGTCATGCCGAATATCCACAGACTCCTAAGTATGTAGACGTGCTGAAATTGCACTTGCGTTCCTCCAGCATTTTGTGTGTGTTGCTCCGGATTTCCAGCATCTGCAGAATTTTTTGTGTTTATGATTTGCTTCTCCACTGTGAAGACTCTTCAAGGAATGATGCTTAAATCTTCATTTTGATGTGAGTTCAGTGTAACCCTCATTCACCGCTCCCCCTCTGAGATCTCTGCTGCCCTCCGACTCATTGGCCACACACTCACTCAGACCAGCCTATCAGATTCCTTCTCCAGCCCTTCACCTTTCCCACCCACCTGGCTTCACCCACCACCTTCCAGCATGTCCTCCTCCCCCTACCCCTCATCTTCTTATTCCGGCATCTTCCCTCTTCCTTTCCAGTACTGAAAAAGATATCAGGCTGAAACGATGACTGTTCATTCATTTGTCTGTCTTGTTGAGTTCCTCCAGCATTTTGTGTGTGTTACTTAAGAAGAAAGAGAAGCATTTGTATTTTGGAAGATGATATGTGTTCTGCCAGATGGTTAAGTACCAGTTTGTCTGGTGTTGGGCAATAAGCCAACAGCACAAATCTTTCAAAGCTCTGGACTATAAACAGTATGGCTTACTCCCAGCTCAAAGTTCAAAGTCAATTTATTCTCAAAGTACATACTGCATGTGTCATTATATACAACCTGAGGTTCATTTCCTTGCGGGCATGCTCAGTAGTTATAAGAAACACACTATAATCAATGAAAGACTGCACACAATGGGACGGACAACACCCAGCATGAAAAAATAAAACTAACTGCCCAAAAATATAATATTAATTGTGGCAATACAGGACCAGGCGATTAACACAAAAATGATCAGAAATACATAATACAAGACAAACAAATTCAAGACGATAAATGCAGAAAATGCCCAGAGAGATCAGAAACCATCCACACGTTACTGGATCCTGTAGTGGTTTAACTTCATCAGAGGCACAATGAAGAGGCAAACATCATTTGCCAAAATCTTGCTTTAAAATACAAACTCATAAAAGAAAACATACCTTACTATAAATGTAATTCTGATCCCGGTTTAGAGTCAGACTCCTACAAATTATATTACAACCAATCCGTTATTACAGATAGGACCATCCATCGTAGCCATCTGGATATAATATTACAGAATAAACAAGCAAGAACAACTTCTCTAATCGATACAGCTGTTCCAAACATACATAACTCACAGAAATCAATAAGTCAAAAACACTAGAAAGATGCTGAATTAAAAGAGGAAATTGAAAGACTATGGAACATAAACAGGGTACACATCGTCCCGATAGTAATATCGACAACTGGTATCATCCCAAAATCAGTACACAATAGCATTAAAGAATTAGGCCTACACTGCAATATTTATGTAGATCTCCAGAAAATCACAATATTAAACAGCAAGAGAACAGTCTGAAAGTTCCTAGCAATTGAGAAATTAGTGTGCTTGGCTATGCCCGTACCTCAGGTTTTACCAGCTTGAACTGAGAAAAAAATAATAATAAAAAATAAGTAAGTGACAAATATCGAGAACATGAGATGAAAAGTCCTTGAAAGTGAGTCCATAGGTTGTGGGAACAGTTCAGTGTTGGGGTGAGTGAGTTATCCCCTCTGGCTCAGTGCCTGATGGTTGAGGGGTAATAACTGTTCCTCAGTCTGGTGGTGGGGGTCCTTAATGATGGATGCTGGCTTGTTGAGGCATCAGTCCTGGAAGATGTTCTGGATGCTGGGGAGACTTGTGCACGTGGTGGAGCTGACTGAGTTTACAACTTTCTGCAGCTTATTTTGATCCTGTGCTATGCCCACCTTCCCCCTCCCCCATACTGATGCAGCCTGTTAGAATGCTCTCTACATCTGTAGAAATTTTCAAGTGTCTTTGGTGATGTACCAAGTCTCTTCAAACTCCCAATGAAATATAGCCACTGTTGTACCTTCTTTCTAACTTCATCGATATGTTGGGCCCAGGATAGGTCCTCAAAGATGCTGACACCCAGGAACCTGAAATTGCTCATCCTTTCCACTTCTGATCCCTTGATGAGGACTGGAGAGTTTTCTCTCATCTTACCCTTTCTAAAGGCCACAGTCAAGCGTTTAGTCTTACTGATGCTGTGCTACCACTTAACCAGCTGACGATACTTCCTGTCGTTTTCCCTTCGAGAACTTTGGTTTCCATACCAGGCTGTGATGCAGCCAATACTAAAGGAAGGCCTTTCCGTACCAAGAAATCACAAGTCTGACTCCACAGAATGCTACAGGCTGTGTCAGCATGATTCTGTTCTGTTTTTTTAAGAATTGATTTTATTTGTCACATGTACAAGAAGGTGCAGTATTTATACCAACAACTAACAGTCAGAAGTTGTGTTGGGAGCAGCCTGCAAGTGGCAACATAGCATACCCGCAACCTGGTAAACCTAACCCACGTGTCTCTGGAGTGTGGGAGGAAACCAGGGCACCTGGAGGGAACACGTGCAGTCACAGGGAGAACGTCCCAACACTTTACAGACACCAGCAGGAACTGAACCTGGGTCATTGGCACTGTAATGGTGTTACACTAATAGTGTTCCACGAACTGCCACCATGCGGCCACAAAATATTCTCCACTTCTCAATTTTGGACACATTTTATGTTACTGGAACCAAACATCAGAACAGAGAAACCCAAACACTTGGACAAAACAGCTTCAGTCTGCAAGGATGAACCTTTGGAATGGAGACGAGGAGCAATTTCTTTAGTCAGAGGGTGGTGAATCTGTGGAATTCATCGCTACAGACAAATGTGGAGGCCAATCCATTGGGTATGTTTAAAGCAGAGTTGATAGGCTCTTGATTAGTCAGGGTGTCAAAGGTTACAGGGAGAAGGCTGGAAAATGGGGTTGAGAGGGACAATAAATCAGCCCTGATGGAATGTTGGAGCAGGTTCAATGGGCTGAATGGCCTAATTCTGCTCTGGTCTCTCATGGTCTTGTAAATGGCCTCATTCTCTGCTCTTGGGCACAAAGGTTCAAGGGCTTCTGATGATGATGCTGTTCTTAGGAGTCAGTTGCTATGGTGACCACCTCCAGCTTCTTCCACTCCTGCCTGCCCTGGAAAAAAATCCCTGTGGATTTTTTCTATCGCGGGAAGGTCAGGTGCAGGTGGGTTGGGTTTATACCACCAGGATACGCCAGTCTGCTGCAATGTGCCTTTCAAAGCAGGGTCACAGGGGTGAGGCAGGCCACAGTGAAACACCTCGATCAGTGACGCAGATCTGTGCTGAGAGCATCCCTCAGGTACGTAAGCAGCAAGCAAGCAGAATTGGACAGTGACGTTCAAAACAGCTTGTCAGAGCACACTAACAATACTTAAGAGGAATCTTGACAGATCTTCAAATGGAAAAAAAAACAGACAAAATGTTGGAGGAACTCAGCCGGTCAGGCAGCATCTATGGAGAGGGATAAACAGTCAATGTTTCAGACCGAGACCCTTCATCAGGACTGGAAAGAAGCCAGAATAAGGTGGGGGTGGGGTGGGAAGGAGGACAGACTAGAAGATGATAGTTGCAGCCAGGTGGGTGGGGGAGGGGGATGAAGTAAGAAATTAGGAGGTGATTGGTGGGAAAGACAAAAGACTGAAGAGGAAGTAATTTGATAGGAAAGGAGAGTGGACCATAGGAGAAGGGAAGGAGAGTGGACCATAGGAGAAAAGGAAAGGAGAGTGGACCATGGGAGAAGGAAAGGAGAGTGGACCATGGAGGAAAGGGAAGGAGAGTGGACCATGGAGGAAAGGGAGGAGAGTGGACCATGGGAGAAGGAAAGGAGAGTGGACCATAGGAGAAAAGGAAAGGAGAGTGGACCATGGAGGAAAGGGAAGGAGAGTGGACCATGGAGGAAAGGGAAGGAGAGTGGACCATGGAGGAAAGTGAGGAGAGTGGACCATGGGAGAAGGGAAGGAGAGTGGACCATAGGAGAAAAGGAAAGGAGAGTGGACCATGGGAGAAGGAAAGGAGAGTGGACCATGGAGGAAAGGGAAGGAGAGTGGACCATGGAGGAAAGGGAGGAGAGTGGACCATGGGAGAAGGAAAGGAGAGTGGACCATGGGAAAAGGAAAGGAGAGTGGACCATGGAGGAAAGGGAGGAGAGTGGACCATGGGAGAAGGAAAGGAGAGTGGACCATAGGAGAAAAGGAAAGGAGAGTGGACCATGGGATAAAGGGAGGAGAGTGGACCATGGGAGAAAGGGAAGGAGAGTGGACCATGGAGGAAAGGGAAGGAGAGTAGACCATGGAGGAAAGGGAAGGAGAGTGGACCATGGGAGAAAGGGAAGGAGAGTGGACCATGGAGGAAAGGGAAGGAGAGTGGACCATGGGAGAAAGGGAAGGAGAGTGGACCATGGGAGAAAGGGAGGAGAGTGGACCATGGGAGAAGGGAAGGAGAGTGGACCATGGAGGAAAGGGAAGGAGAGTGGACCATGGCAGAAGGGAAGGAGAGTGGACCATGGCAGAAGGGAAGGAGAGTGGACCATGGGAGAAAGGGAAGGAGAGTGGACCATGGCAGAAGGGAAGGAGAGAGGACCATGGGAGAAAGGGAGGAGAGTGGACCATGGAGGAAAGGGAAGGAGAGTGGACCATGGAGGAAAGGGAAGGAGAGTGGACCATGGAGGAAAGGGAAGGAGAGTGGACCATGGAGGAAAGGGAAGGAGAGTGGACCATGGGAGAAAGGGAAGGAGAGTGGACCATGGAGGAAAGGGAAAGAGAGTGGACCATGGAGGAAAGGGGAGGAGAGTGGACCATGGGAGAAAGGGAAGGAGAGTGGACCATGGGAGAAAGGGAAGGAGAGTGGACCATGGGAGAAAGGGAAGGAGAGTGGACCATGGGAGAAAGGGAAGGAGAGTGGGCCATGGGAGAAAGGGAAGGAGAGTGGACCATGGAGGAAAGGGGAGTGGACCATGGGAGAAAGGGAAGGAGAGTGGACCATGGAGGAAAAGGAAGGAGAGTGGACCATGGAGGAAAGGGAAGGAGAGTGGACCATGGGAGGAGAGTGGACCATGGGAGAAGGGAGGAGAGTGGACCATGGAGGAAAGGGAAGGAGAGTGGACCATGGAGGAAAGGGAAGGAGAGTGGACCATGGAGGAAAGGGAAGGAGAGTGGACCATGGGAGAAGGGAAGGAGAGTGGACCATGGAGGAAAGGGAAGGAGAGTGGACCATGGAGGAAAGGGAAGGAGAGTGGACCATGGAGGAAAGGGAGGAGAGTGGACCATGGAGGAAACGGAAGGAGAGTGGACCATGGGAGAAGGGAGGAGAGTGGACCATGGAGGAAAGGGAAGGAGAGTGGACCATGGCAGAAGGGAAGGAGAGAGGACCATGGCAGAAGGGAAGGAGAGTGGACCATGGGAGAAAGGGAGGAGAGTGGACCATGGATGAAAGGGAAGGAGAGTGGACCATGGGAGAAAGGGAAGGAGAGTGGACCATGGGAGAAGGGAAGGAGAGTGGACCATGGAGGAAAGTGAAGGAGAGTGGACCATGGGAGAAAGGGAAGGAGAGTGGACCATGGAGGAAAGGGAAGGAGAGTGGACCATGGGAGAAGGGAAGGAGAGTGGACCATTGGAGAAAGGGAGGAGAATGGACCATGGCAGAAAGGAAGGAAAGAGGACCATGGGAGAAAGGGAAGGAGAGTGGACCATGGGACAAGGGAGGAGAGTGGACCATGGAGGAAAGGGAAGGAGAGTGGACCATGGAGGAAAAGGAAGGAGAGTGGACCATGGAGGAAAGGTAAGGAGAGTGGACCATGGAGGAAAGGGAAGGAGAGTGGACCATGGCAGAAGGGAAGGAGAGAGGACCATGGGAGAAAGGGAGGAGAGTGGACCATGGAGGAAAGGGAAGGAGAGTGGACCATGGAGGAAAGGGAAGGAGAGTGGACCATGGGAGAAAGGGAGGAGAGTGGACCATGGGAGAAAGGGAGGAGAGTGGACCATGGGAGAAAGGGAAGGAGAGTGGACCATGGAGGAAAGGGAAGGAGAGTGGACCATGGAGGAAAGGGAAGGAGAGTGGACCATGGGAGAAAGGGAAGGAGAGTGGACCATGGAGGAAAGGGAAGGAGAGTGGACCATGGGAGAAAGGGAAGGAGAGTGGACCATGGGAGAAGGGAGGAGAGTGGACCATGGGAGAAAGGGAAGGAGAGTGGACCATGGGAGAAAGGGAAGGAGAGTGGACCATGGGAGAAGGGAGGAGAGTGGACCATGGAGGAAAGGGAAGGAGAGTGGACCATGGGAGAAAGGGAAGGAGAGTGGACCATAGAGGAAAGGGAAGGAGAGTGGACCATGGGAGAAAGGTTAGGAGAGTGGACCATGGGAGAAAGGGAAGGAGTGTGGACCATGGAGGAAAGGGAAGGAGAGTGGACCATGGGAGAAAGGGAAGGAGAGTGGACCATGGAGTACAGGGAAGGAGAGTGGACCATGGCAGAAGGGAAGGAGAGTGGACCATGGGAGAAAGGGAGGAGAGTGGACCATGGGAGAAGGGAAGGAGAGTGGACCATGGAGGAAAGGGAAGGAGAGTGGACCATGGCAGAAGGGAAGGAGAGTGGACCATGGCAGAAGGGAAGGAGAGTCGACCATGGGAGAAAGGGAAGGAGAGTGGACCATGGCAGAAGGGAAGGAGAGAGGACCATGGGAGAAAGGGAGGAGAGTGGACCATGGAGGAAAGGGAAGGAGAGTGGACCATGGAGGAAAGGGAAGGAGAGTGGACCATGGAGGAAAGGGAAGTAGAGTGGACCATGGGAGAAAGGGAAGGAGAGTGGACCATGGAGGAAAGGGAAGGAGAGTGGACCATGGAGTAAAGGGAAGGAGAGTGGACCATGGGAGAAAGGGAAGGAGAGTGGACCATGGAGGAAAGGGGAGTGGACCATGGGAGAAAGGGAAGGAGAGTGGACCATGGAGGAAAAGGAAGGAGAGTGGACCATGGGAGAAAGGGAGGAGAGTGAACATGGGAGAAAGGGAAGGAGAGTGGACCATAGGAGAAGGGAAGGAGAGTGGACCATGGAGGAAAGGGAAGGAGAGTGGACCATGGCAGAAGGGAAGGAGAGTGGACCATGGGAGAAAGGGAGGAGAGTGAACATGGGAGAAGGGAAGGAGAGTGGACCTTGGAGGAAAGGGAAGGAGAGTGGACCATGGAGGAAAGGGAAGGAGAGTGGACCATGGAGGAAAGGGAAGCAGAGTGGACCATGGAGGAAAGGGAAGCAGAGTGGACCATGGAGGAAAGGGAAGCAGAGTGGACCATGGGAGAAAGGGAAGCAGAGTGGACCATGGAGGAAAGGGAAGCAGAGTGGACCATGGAGGAAAGGGAAGGAGAGTGGACCATGGAGGAAAGGGAAGCAGAGTGGACCATGGAGGAAAGGGAAGCAGAGTGGACCATGGAGGAAAGGGAAGCAGAGTGGACCATGGGAGAAGGGAAGGAGAGTGGACCATGGGAGAAAGGGAAGGAGAGTGGACCATGGCAGAAGGGAAGGAGAGTGGACCATGGCAGAAGGGAAGGAGAGAGGACCATGGGAGAAAGGGAGGAGAGTGGACCATGGAGGAAAGGGAAGGAGAGTGGACCATGGAGGAAAGGGAAGGAGAGTGGACCATGGCAGAAGGGAAGGAGAGTGGACCACGGCAGAATGGAAGGAGAGTGGAACACGGGAGAAAGAGAGGAGAGTGGGCCATGGCAGAAGGGAAGGAGAGTGGACCATGGGAGAAAGGGAAGGAGAGTGGACCATGGGAGAAAGGGAAGGAGAGTGGACCATGGGAGAAAGGGAAGGAGAGCGGGCCATGGCAGAAGGGAAGGAGAGTGGACCATGGGAGAAAGGGAAGGAGAGTGGACCATGGCAGAAGGGAAGGAGAGAGGACCATGGGAGAAAGGGAGGAGAGTGGACCATGGAGGAAAGGGAAGGAGAGTGGACCATTGGAGAAAGGGAAGGAGAGTGGGCCATGGCAGAAGGGAAGGAGAGTGGACCATGGCAGAAGGGAAGGAGAGAGGACCATGGGAGAAAGGGAGGAGAGTGGACCATGGAGGAAAGGGAAGGAGAGTGGACCATGGAGGAAAGGGAAGGAGAGTGGACCATGGGAGAAGGGAAGGAGAGTGGTCCATGGAGGAAAGGGAAGGAGAGTGGACCATGGCAGAAGGGAAGGAGAGTGGACCACGGCAGAATGGAAGGAGAGTGGAACACGGGAGAAAGGGAGGAGAGTGGGCCATGGCAGAAGGGAAGGAGAGTGGACCATGGGAGAAAGGGAAGGAGAGTGGACCATGGGAGAAAGGGAAGGAGAGTGGACCATGGGAGAAAGGGAAGGAGAGTGGGCCATGGCAGAAGGGAAGGAGAGTGGACCATGGGAGAAAGGGAAGGAGAGTGGACCATGGCAGAAGGGAAGGAGAGAGGACCATGGGAGAAAGGGAGGAGAGTGGACCATGGAGGAAAGGGAAGGAGAGTGGACCATTGGAGAAAGGGAAGGAGAGTGGGCCATGGCAGAAGGGAAGGAGAGTGGACCATGGCAGAAGGGAAGGAGAGAGGACCATGGGAGAAAGGGAGGAGAGTGGACCATGGAGGAAAGGGAAGGAGAGTGGACCATGGAGGAAAGGGAAGGAGAGTGGACCATGGGAGAAGGGAAGGAGAGTGGTCCATGGAGGAAAGGGAAGGAGAGTGGACCATGGCAGAAGGGAAGGAGAGTGGACCACGGCAGAATGGAAGGAGAGTGGACCACGGGAGAAAGGGAGGAGAATGGACCATGGAGGAAAGGGAGGAGAGTGGACCATGGGAGAAAGGGAAGGAGAGTGGGCCATGGCAGAAGGGAAGGAGAGTGGACCATGGGAGAAAGGGAAGGAGAGAGGACCATTGAAGAAGGGGAGGAGAGTGGACCATGGGAGAAAGGGAAGGAGAGTGGACCATGGGAGAAAGGGAAGGAGAGTGGACCATGGGAGAAAGGGAAGGAGAGTGGGCCATGGCAGAAGGGAAGGAGAGTGGACCATGGAGGAAAGTGGAGTGGACCATGGGAGAAAGGGAAGGAGAGTGGACCATGGAGGAAAAGGAAGGAGAGTGTACCATGGAGGAAAGGGAAGGAGAGTGGACCATGGGATAAAGAGAAGGAGAGTGGACCATGGAGGAAAGGGAAGGAGAGAGGACCATGGGAGAAAGGGAAGGAGAGTGGACCATGGGAGAAAGGGAAGGAGAGTGGACCATGGAGGAAAAGGAAGGAGAGTGTACCATGGAGGAAAGGGAAGGTGAGAGGACCATGGGAGAAAGGGAGGAGAGTGGACCATGGGAGAAGGGAAGGAGAGTGGACCATGGAGGAAAGGGAAGGAGAGTGGACCATGGGAGAAAGGGAGGAGAGTGGACCATGGAGGAAGGGAAGGAGAGTGGACCATGGGAGAAAGGGAGGAGAGTGGAGCATGGGAGAAAGGGAGGAGAGTGGACCATGGGAGAAAGGGAAGGAGAGTGGTCCATGGGAGAAAGGGAGGAGAGTGGACCATGGGAGAAAGGGAAGGAGAGTGGACCATGGCAGAAGGGAAGGAGAGTGGACCATGGGAGAAAGGGAGGAGAGTGGACCATTGGGGAAGGGAAGGAGAGTGGACCATGAGAGAAAGGCAGGAGAAAGGGAATCAGAGGGGTGTGATAGTGAGGAGGAGAAGAGGTGTGAGGGGAACAAGAATGGGGAATGGAGAAAGGGTGAAGGATGAAGGGGGTGTGATTACCATAACTCAAGGAAATCAATGTTCATGCCATCAGTTTTTTTTATTGTGACACAACATGGAATAGGCCTATCTGGCCCTTTGAAGCACGTTACCCAACAATCCTCAGGATTTTACCCTGGTCTAATCATAGGACAATTTTCAATGACCAATTAACCTACTAACCCGTAGGTCTTTGGACTGTGGGAGGAAATCCACAGGCGGGAATTGACCCCAAGTTGCCTGTACTGTATAAGCATGTGGAATTGGAAGCATGGCAACACTTGCGGGCTGCCACCAGCCCATCCTCGGACATTGTTGACTCAAGCAATGCTTCAATATACATGTGACAAAGTTAATCTCCGATATTGTATGAAAGGCATCCGTCCAACAAAGACTCTTGCATGAACACACACGCAATGCTGGATGTCAGGCAGCATCTACAGAAGCAGATAAACAGTTGATGTGATGAAGTGTCTATGCCTGGCTCTGCCCGAGTTCCTCCAGCAATTTTGTGCCATGTTCCTCGGGATTTCCAGCATCAGCAGAACCTCTTGCACCAAGATACAGAGAGTTCAACGTAAACGTATCAAAGTACATATATCCCATCATCTACAACCCCAAGATTCTTTTTCACGGGTATTCACAGTAAATACAAAGAAACACAATAGAACCAATGAAAAACCACACACAACACAGACAAACAGCCGACCTGGAAACTTTCATTCAGCCATTCCGCTTTAAATGAACTCAAGTCCTTCTGCGCTCCACACCCTTTGCTTCGTTGGAATTCAACATAGAGAATCAATAATTTTTTCAATAAAAGCAGTATAAATAAGCCACTTCTACAACCTACAGGCAAATCACCACAAGCTCCACATTGTCAACACTGTCCGCACCGGAAAAAGAAATGCAATTGTGTATGATCGTGAAACATACATGCTAACGAGGTGGAGGGTGATAACCATTCCTTTATGGGCTAGTAGCAAAAGATGTGCGCACTACTTAGATAGATAGATAGATAGATACTTTATTCATCCCCATGGGGAAATTCAACTTTTTTCCAATGTCCCATACACTTGTTGTAGCAAAACTAATTACATACAATACTTAACTCAGTAAAAAATATGATATGCATCTAAATCACTATCTCAAAAAGCATTAATAATAGCTTTTAAAAAGTTCTTAAGTCCTGGCGGTAGAATTGTAAAGCCTAATGGCATTGGGGAGTATTGACCTCTTCATCCTGTCTGAGGAGCATTGCATCGATAGTAACCTGTCGCTGAAACTGCTTCTCTGTCTCTGGATGGTGCTATGTAGAGGATGTTCAGAGTTATCCATAATTGACCGTAGCCTACTCAGCGCCCTTCGCTCAGCTACCGATGTTAAACTCTCCAGTACTTTGCCCACGACAGAGCCCGCCTACCTTACCAGCTTATTAAGACGTGAGGCGTCCCTCTTCTTAATGCTTCCTCCCCAACACGCCACCACAAAGAAGAGGGCGCTCTCCACAACTGACCTATAGAACATCTTCAGCATCTCACTACAGACATTGAATGACGCCAACCTTCTTAGGAAGTACAGTCGACTCTGTGCCTTCCTGCACAAGGCATCTGTGTTTACATTGTTTAGGAGCCTGATTGTTCAGGAGTAATAACTGTTCCTAAACCTGGTGGTGCGAGAACCAAGGCTCCCTCTACCTCCTTCCTGGTGCTCGTACGGAGAAGTGGACAGTGGCCATGCTCATTTGCCCACCTTCTGCCAATGTCCAACATGGATATGACTCTATCATGCGCACTGGCCTCCCAACATCGAGGACACCTTCAAAAGGCGATGCCTCAAAAGATGGCATCCATCATTAAGGACCCCATCACCCGGGACACCCCTCTTCTCATTGCTACCGTCAGGTAGGAGGTACAGGAGCCTGAAGATACAGACTCAGTGTTTCAGGAACAGCTTCTTCCCCTCTGCCATCAGATTTTTGAACGGTCCATGAACCTGTAAACACTACCTCAGTATTTTTGTTCTCTTTTTGCACCATTTATTTTATTCAATTTTTCTGTATACATTTCTTATAGTAATTTATAATTTTTATTATATATTGCTCTGTACTGCTGCAAAACAACATATTTCATGCCATATGCCAATGATATTAAACCTGATTCTCAACGTTTCCACGTACCTGTTGTTATTGTGCTTAAAGTAAAGGCTGCCCTAGAGAGTTTTTGTGGTTTAATACCACTAGCTGAGCTAATTATTTCATTCTCAGAACAAAATGCAGTTTTTCGGTACCTGGCTTGTACAGAAACCAACCAAGAAACACTGTCTACTTGAACAGCACCACTGACAGCACTCGGACCTTTGCAAAGTTAAAATGAACTGTTGTCGGCAAAGTGGAAAATCAAACATTCTACCTTGAGCATTTCCTCCTCCTTGCCCGGTGAAGCAAACTGATTAGAATTGCCAAGGCTCTGAATTTCATGTTCCTGCCAGGCATGTCCGCACTGACCCAGCTGGGCTGACACAGCGGTGCAGGTTTTCACGGCCTCTGCTGCTATCCTAGGAGCCGGGGGGTGGGGGTGTGCTGCTGGATAACTCACTCACACTCTGTCTGCGTGAGGATTCAGAGTTAAACAGCTCCCAACTTTTACAGGAAGGCTATCCTTGCTAAAAGCGAGGTAAGGGGGTGGGTTTGACAGGGCCCCATTCTCTCATTTACACCTCCCACCTCTGACAAAACTCACTCGCAATATAAAATTGCAGCTTTTTAAAACATGCCTCCAATTCCATATCTTGGCTGTGGATTCGCTTTCACAAAGGGAGAGGGTGGGGCTTCCCGTGGAACGTTGACTAAACCCTTCCACCTACCCGTCGTCGTCAGAGAGCAGCCAGCTACACTCTGAAGAGCAGCACCCTCACCAAGTACCGGAGGAACTCAGCAGGTCAGGCAGCGTCGACGGAGGGGAGTAAACTGTCGAAGCTGGGACTGGAAATCACGGCGAGAGAAGCCAGAATCAGTGGAGGGAGGGGGAGGAGAACAAGCTGGCAGGTGATAGGTGAGACCAGGTGAGGGGGAAGGTGGGTGGGTGAACGGTTGAGTACAGAAACAGACCCTTCAGCCCACAGTTGTGCTGAACCAACTAAATTAGAAATACAATGGCCAATAATCTCTTCTGCCTACACAATGTCCATATCCCTCCATTTTCCTCACATTCATGCTCCTATCTAAACACCTCTTAAAAGTCTCTAATGTTCCTCCCTCTACCACCACCCCAGGCAGTGGATTCCAGACACTCGCCAATCTCTGTGTAAAAAACTTGCCCCTCACATCTCCTTTGAAATTACCCCCTCTCACCTTAAATGCATGCCCTCTTGTATTAGACATTTCAACCCTGGGAAAAAAGGTATGTTCTGTGTCTACGTCCCTCATATTCTTACAAACCCCTGTCAGATCTCCCTCAGCCTTTGCCACTCCAGCAAAAACAAGGTGGGTGGAGGGGTGAAGTAAGACATCGGGAGGCGATAGGTGAAAGAAGTAAAGGACTGAAGAGAATACTGTAGAGTGGACCATGGGAGAAAGGATCTCAGTCCCAAACTTCTCCATAGATGCTGCCTGACCTGCTGAGTTCCTCCAGCGTTTTGTGCCTGTTGCTCGAGAGTTCCAGCATCTGCTGAATCTCTTGTGTTAACTGTCTAGAGTGGATCCTTCAGAAGGCAAGCAGGTAACTCGATCTGTAACTGTGGGACGGACAGAGTTCTGTAATCACAGTCTCAGACCGATGGAACTATGCAGATTGACAGGGCAGACGCACACACACAACAAACAACTAGCTGTTGAGAGATGGACGTTAACTTCTTGTCAATAGATTCACACTCCACTCCAGTCAGTAACCCAGCCAACGAAGCCGGAGCCGGGGGAAATGTTCACAGTCAGTGCGAGAGGAAACATTGTTCAGAAGCCTCACCACTGCATGCTGTACCTGCAACATCACCACGGATTGCTAATTTTATAGTTGAAACACAAATAACTTGTTACTCGATACATACAACATTCCTTGTGCTCAGCTGTGGTTATTTATTCTGAAAAATGATTTGTCGCTCTCTGCTGACTGGAGCAGGCACCCACGGATATCGCTAAGGTCACAGGCACCAGGCCTTGAATGGTCTATCACAGACGACAACTGCTGTCTGAATCCCAGGGTGTAGCACAGGCATGGAACAACTTGCATGCAAAATGCTGAAGGGTCATCATAACTTTAAATTTTCCACACACCCTATTAAAGGTTTTTAATCAGGCTACATTTGTGTGACAAGGTTGGTGGCTAAAGGGTCTGTCCATGGCCTCCTCTACTGCCGCGATGAGCCTAAACTTAGGTTGGAGGAGCAATGCATCATATTCTGTCTGGGTAGCCTCCAACCTGATGTCACGAACGTCGATTTCTTCAACTTCTGATATTTTCTCCCCCTCCCCATTCTCTTTTTTTTTCCATTCTGCATTCTGGCTCCCCTCTTTGCCCTTCTCTGCTCCTCACCCTCCTATCACCTCCACCTGCTGCCCCTCCTTCTTCCCTTTCTCCCATGGTCCACTTCTATCAGATCCCTTTTTCTTCAGCCCTTTACCAATCACCTCCCAGCTTCTCACTTCATCACCCTCCCCCACCCAGCCACCTTACCCCTCACCCCCACCTGGTCTCACCTATCACCTGCCAGCTTGTCACCCTCTCCCTCCTTCTATCTTCTGATTCAGGCTTCTTCGCTCTTCCTTCCCAGCCCTGATGAAGGGTCTCAGCCTGAAATGTCGGCAGGATATCGCTCTCCACAGATGCTGCCTGACCTGCTGAGTTCCTCCAGCATTTTGTGGCTGTTGCTCTGGATTTCCAACATTTCTGGTGTTTTAGAAACAGGACAGTCAACTGGTCTCCCCTGTACAACCTGGTTCTACTTTAGAGAGGACTACCTTGCAGCCTCAGATCAGGATCAGATATGGGATTATTAGACCTTGAAGGTCCAGTTCCTCACTGGGAAATTCCTTACCAGTGAGTGAGGGAGCAGGAGTTGTTTGAACCTGTCAGACTCACTTATTACCTGCGAATATTGACAACATTCCCCTCCACTGCAAGAACATCCAGTCAGGATTAAGAGATTGTGATCCGTGTCCTTGGTGTTCAGACGCTGTCAGGAGCAACACGTAGAGTGCTGGAGCACAGAGCCAGAACCTTCATCCCACCTAGTTCATGCTGAACTGTTATTCTGCCTAGTCCCATCACTTCGCTCCTGGTCCATAGCTCTCTATAGTCCTCCCATCCATGTACCTATCCAAATTTCTTCTAAATGCTGCAATCAAATCTGCATAATCACTTCCACTGATAGTGCATTTCACACTCTCACCACCCTCTGAATGAAAAAGCTCTCCCTCAGGTTCACCCTTAAACATTTCACCTTTTACCCTTAACCCATGACCTCTGGTTCTGGTCTCACCCAGCCTCGGTGGAAAAAGCCTGCTTGCATTTACCCTATCTATACCCCTCATAATTTTGTATACCTCTATCAAATCTTCCTCTTATTCTCCTACACTCTAGGGAATAAAGTTTTAACCAATTTAATCTTTCTCTATAACTCAGGTCCTCAAGTACTGGCAACATGCATGTAAATTTTCCCTGCACTTGTTCAGTCTTATTTACATCCTCCCTGTTTGTAGGTGACCAGAACTGTACACAATACTCCAAATTTAGCCTCAACAATTTCTTATACAACTTCAACATAACATCCCAATTCCTGTACTTTGGCCAATGTCTTTATGACCCTATCTACCTGTGATGTCACTTTAAAGGAATTAAGGATCTGTATTCCCAGATCCTCTCTTCTTAGTGCCCTGCCGCTCACTGTGTAAGTCCTACTCTCTTTGTCAAACCCTCACACTTGTCTTTGAACTCACAGGCAGATTTATTCTGCTGCGCTCTCTGTAGAAGAGGTTAACTTCGTAGGCAAAGTGAGCGGGCAAGAACTGAGCATCAGACCAGAAACACAGACATGATTCATAGTAACCAGTGCACTTTGCCAAGGCACTTGGCAGTGTGCCTGGGTTGGCTTTACATTGAGGGTGGGATGAGGAAGCAGCCTACACTCTGTTGAACTGGGTCACGTTAAAACAGAGATCCCTGTATGATGGAGATTCCAGGCTTTCTTTCAAACTTCAATCCATTTGCCTTGTTTCTCATGACTTTCAGTGGGGTCTGACACACTTAGCAGCAGGATTTCCATTGTTGTTAAGCCACCCCAGCATCTAGAGGACATGTCAAACAGCTCGCTCCAGCAGTTTAATATAAACGGACTCCGGATTGTGTTGGCTTAGGGTGTAGAATTGTGTATTTGCTGAGCGGTTTAACTTTCCTATGCTTGCTTATAACTCTGCAATTTCTTGTGGTCGCATGCAGAGTAGCTGCCATAACAAACCGTTATTCACCTAGATAGGATGCTTTCTATGCAGCATCTATAACAGCCTGGGGCATCAGATTTGGAGTCAATGCGGGCACCCTCTGTAAGAAAGTTTAAATGCTCTTCCCATGTGCAGATGGGTTTCCTCCCACAGTCCAAAGCCATTCCGGTTAGTCGGTTAATTGGTCATTGGAAATTGTACCATGATTAGGCTAGGATTAAATCAGTGGATTGCTGGGCAGTGTGGCTGATTGGGCCGGAAGGGCCTGCTCCGTGCTGTATCGCTGGAATAAAAAATAAATTGATAAAAGTTGACAAGCTTCGACAAGGACTTGCAAACTTCTTTAGTCTCCTGAGGAAACAGAGGAATTGGTGAACTCTCTTGTCTATGGTGCTCCAAGGAACGGAGTTGGTGATGTTCACTCTTCCGAACTTGAAGCTCTCAACTTCAAGTTGAGTTCAGCACCAGTGAAATGGATAATGAACCACCCGTGTTCCTTCTCTTCAGCTGCTCTTTCCTTCCTTTGTCTCTCTTTCTCTGTTCCCTCTCTCCTTGCTTCAGTTCAAGTTTAACTGTCAGCCGTACGCAAGTTCCCATGAATACAACCAAACGAAACAGTGTTACTCTGTGGCCAACGTGCAACACACTTGGTGAGCTAAGGTGCTTCTTTATATCTCTCCTTTGTTCTTATAACACTTAATAAAATTATCATAAGCAACAAGATTTATATCTCATTCTTAACTGCTGAATCACACGAGCATCAGGATCCATCACAGTGGGCCACAAATCTGGCTGAAAATTAAACAAGTCACCTCCGCAGAATCTCTGTTCCAAAGTATATTCCTTCTCCCTTCCTACCTCACCTCCCATTATCCATCTTTCCCAGAACTCTCAGAAGTTTGAGAAGATTTAGTACGACACCAAAGGTTCTAGCAAACTTCTACAGATGTGCTATGGAGAGCATTCGAACTGGCTGCTTCACCATCCGGTACGAAAGGGCCACTGCGCACGATTGGCAAAACCGGCAGAAAGTTGAAAACTCAGCCAGCTCCGTCATGGGCACTTGCCCCCCCCAGTATCGACGACATCTTCAAAAGGCAGCATCCATCATTAATGACCCCCATCACCCAGGACATGCCCTTTCTCATTGGTACCATCGAGGAGGAGGTACAGGAGCCTGAAGACACACACTCAATGTTTTTAGCTTTCCATCAGATTTCTGAATGGGTAAAGAACACATGGACATTACCTCAGTATTTTTCACTCCTTTTTGCACTACTTAAATATTTAAAACATGTACAGCATTGTGCAAAAGTGTTAGGCAGACATATGTAGCTAGGGTGCCTAAGACTTTTGCACGGTACTGTATTAGACAATGTGGAGCTGAGAGCAAATTTGTAAATCTGGTGGGAGCAAAGGATGTTGGGAACCGTGAAGGTGGAGCACCGCAGGGGGGGTGGGGGGTGAGACGGGTGGCAGAGAACGAATGCCAGGGGCGGGTGGCACAAATGCAAATACACCCAGCCCTGAGACACCAAACAATTGATTATGGAATGTCTCTCTGATGTTTCCTGCTCCTTCCTCTCGCCCTTCCCCCTTTCCCAACCATGATTCCCCTCTCCCTGCCCCCTTCCCACTCTCAGTCCACAATAGAGACCCATATCAGAATCAAGTTTATCATCTCTCACGTATGGGTTTGGGGTTTTTTTTGTGTCAGCAGTACAGTGCAATACATAAAATTACTACAGTACTGAACGAAAGTCTTTGGCACCCTTGCCATAAACGTGCCTAAGACTTTTGCACAGGGCTGTATATCTTTCAGTAATTTGTAGATTTTTTATTATTATGTATTGCAATGTACTGCTACCGCAAAACAACAGCTTTCATGACGTACGACAGTGATATTAAACCTGATTCTGACTGTGGAGACAGCTGTTGGACATTCTGCAACACACTATTTAAAGCTTTCTTACTCCATTGGCTGCTCTCCAAACCTCGGGCACTTTTCCTGTTTCGAGTCATTCCCGAAAAATTACAACGAAGATATGATTGGCTGCTCTGCATGTTTCCAGTGAAATCTTTCCTTGGAATTATTTTTTAATTCCTAGGCCAGTGGTTGCTTTATTTCCTTTCTCTATTTCTTTTAATACTTTCTTTGTTTTCAGCTCTGGGAGGTCTGTCCAAGATCTCCCAGATGAACAGAAGAATGATTCAGTTTGTACATTTATTCTTAGTTAGTTGAGATTACGTCACATTTGCGATTATTAAGCGGGACTGTCTCCACAACCTATAGTCCTGCTGAAGGGTCTCGGCCTGAAACATCGACTGTTTACTCTTTTCCATAGATGCTGGCTGGCTTGCTGAGCTCCTCCAGCATTTTGTGTGTGTTACACAATCTATAGACTTATTTTTATTTATTATATATTTTATTTATTTATTCGTTGAGATACAGCGTGGAATAGGCCTTTCTGGCCCTTTGAGCCACACTTTCCCAGCAACCCACTGACTTAATCTTAGCCTAATCATGGGAACATTTACACGGCCACACTAGATGCATCACAATAACCACTTGATACACAGAATGGCAAACTGACACTGCTGTAAAAACTGACTTTTAAACTTGTATCATCTCACATTTCCCCTCCCATTGAAGGTTCTGGACTACATGGAGCCCATTTCGGCAGGGTAGCATAGTGGTTAGCACAACACTTTACAGCACAGGGAACCCGGGTCCATTTCCTGCCGCTACCTGTAAGGAGTTTGTACGTTCTCCCTGTGACCGTGTGGGTTTCCTCCGGGTGCTCCGGTTTCCTCCCACAGACCAAAGATGTACAGGTTGGTAGGTTAAGTGGTCACTGTAAATTGCCCCGTGATTAGGCTAGGATTAAATCGGGGAGTTGCTGGGCGATGTGGATCGAAGGACAGGAAAGGCCAATTCCACGCTGTTTGTCAATAAATAAATGAATTTTGCAGAAACTCTCTCCTCTCAGAAGTGGACTTTCCTCTAAGTGGGAGTTTTCACAGCTGACTCAACCCCAGTTTGTGTAAATGTGCTGGATAGCAACTTTAAACAGGAACCTCGGTGAATCCCCCGCACTCTGTGACCCTGGAACCAACCGATAGCTCGTGAGAAGTAGAGAGAGGCAGCTGGTTGCCAGGTTACCAGTGGCCTCAAGATCAGAGTTAATCAATGGATGCCATTCTGCAGTTGCTGAATAAACACGGACAGCAATCGTCAAGCGGGTGTTCCATTCACTTCTTCCACTGAACTCTGACAAAGGAACATTTTTCTCCAATTACTGAAAGTGTTTTAATGAGCAGGTCCCAGCTGTAATCCCCGTGAATTTAAGCACGTCAGCATAATCCTCGCCTCAGCCAGGTGGTAAAGTTAAAGGTAAGTAGCTTTGGGCCCCTTCTTAAAAACACAAGAGATTCTGCGGCTGCTTGAAATCCAGAGTAACACACACAAAATTCTGGATGAATTCAAGCTGGTCAGGCAGCATCTAGTTCAAAATTCAAAGCTAATTTAATATCAAAGTACAGATATGTCACAATATACAACCTTCACATTCATTTTCTTACAGGCATTCACAGTAAGTATTGCGGATGCTTTAAAGGCACTGGTGAGGCATCACTTGAAGTACTGTGAGCAGTTTTTGGCCCCTTACCTTAGAAAGGATGTGCTGGCATTGGACAGGGTCCAGAGGGGATTCATGAGAACCATTCTGGGAATGAATAGTTAACAGATGAGCTTTGGGCTAGTACCTGTTGGTGTTTAGAAGAGTAAGAGGGACATCTCATTGAAATCTATCAAATATTGAAAGGCCTGGATAGAGTGGATGTGGGGTGAATGTTTTCAATAGTGAGAGTCTAGGACCAGAGGGTACAGCCTCAGAATAGAGTGACGTCCGTTTAGAACAGAGATAAGGAGGAATTTATTTAGCCAGAGGGTGGTAAATCTGTGTAATTTATTGCCACAGACGGCTGTGGAGGCCAAGTCACTGTGTATATTTGGGTTCTTGATTAGTGAGGGTGTCAAAGGTTTCTGGGAGAAAGCAGGAGAATGGAGTTGAGAGGGATAATTTATCAGCTAAAATGGAATTGTGGAACAGACTCGAAGGGCCAAATGGCCTAAGTCTGCTCCTATGTGTACTGCTCTCAACTATTAAAGCCAAGCCACTGATCCACTGAAACCATACATGATACAATTTACACACTCTTTCCCCTCAACTTCACATTGTCCTGTTCCTAGTGCTGGATCCTAATGTTCTTGCAATCTAAAGGTTCTCTGGAAATGAAGAATGAGACATAAAGCTTGTTGCTTATGATCACTTGATTCAGTGTTACAAGAACAAAGAACAAAGCAGAGAGGGCTGAGAGAACAAAGAAAAGACAAAGGAAAAAGCAGTCATGATTGTCTTATTCTCTGACTGGAGACAACAACACTCCAGTGATAACAATTCACCTACAAAATGGCTTGAGTCAAGTTGTGTGACACTTGCTAAAGAAAGCTTAGAAGCTTCCAGAAAAATACTGTACTGTAATTACTGGAAGATTCACAGAAATATTACATGTATATATGTGATTATATCGGAATACAAGCAGGCAAAGGAAAGTTAAATAAAATAACAATTCTTCATCCCTAATCTAACATTCCTCCAAGAGGACCACAACCTTGTCCTAGGGTCTGGAGGCTGGTGTGCCTCAGTGACATGGAGAGCTATGCTTGGTTCTTGGTAGGGTCACCCATGCCAAACAGGTCAAAGGCCAGAGGCCACATAAAGAGGGGTCCACCGTCCTCCAGGTTCAGGAGTTCAGCTCAGGGCTAAAAACCCTGTCTGGTTACGGAAACAGCAATGAAGGATCCTTCATGAGTGTGACTGTATGGACAGACAGAGATGGAGGAGCTTCATTGCTGCCCTAAACGCCAATGGTGTGAAGGGCAGTAAGTAATCTAACATTATCATGAAGACGATAGTTAATGGCAGAAAATAATTTTATTTCTCTCTCCAATCTTTGGGAAAATATAATGTGTAATGTGATCAATTAGGGGATATCCTTAGTAAGGGAGCTTAAGGGGCATTGGCAGTAACATACCAGGGTAATGTAGTGTTTAGTGTGACATTATTACAGCTCAAGGTGTCAGAATTTGGAATTCAATTCGGGCGTTGTCTGTAAGGAGTTTGCACATTCTCATCACGTGGGTTTCCTCAGGTGCTCCAGTTCCTGATCACATTCCGAAGATGTATGGGTTAGTAGGTTAACTGGTCATTGTAAGTTGTCCTGTGATTAGACTTGGGTTAAATCGGTGGGTTGCTGGGCAGTGAGGACCTGTTCCACACTGTATCTCTAAATTAAAAAAATAGATAGAATGGGCAGATTGGTGGCAGATGAAGTTTAAGATAGGAAGGGTGGCATTTTGGAAAGAAGAATAAATGGCAATATAAACTAGGAGAGGGGCTTGTTTTGTTCTTGTTTAGTTGCTTGTTTTGATCTGTCTTGCTGATTACTTCGAGCAGTTTGTTCTGATTTCACGTTTTCACCACCATTTTTGTTTGCTTTTTGATAGACTCTACTGAAGGGTTTTTGATAGACTCTCTTGACTGGTTTTCAATAGACTCTTCTGAAGGATATTTGAAAGACTACTGAAGGGTTTAAGACTCAGTAATTACTGAGTCTTGAACCAGTCTCGCCTTTCTCCTCTAACCTCTCTCATTAAAAAAGTGTTGTTGCCCACAGAACTGTTACTCATTTGATTTTTTTTTATTTTTCATGCCATTCCTTATAAACCTTTGCACTTGTAAATCCCAGTAAGTAAGCAGTTTCTGAGATTCTCAACCCACCCCATATGGCACCAACAACCATTCCACAGTCAAAGTCACTTGGATCACATTTCTTCCCCGTGATGATGTTTGGTCTGAAACCCTTGACCATGTCTGCATGCTTTTATGCACTGAGCTGCTGCCTCATGATTGGCTGATTTAGATATTTGCATTATGGGCAGGCATACAAGTGTACCTAATAAAGTGGCCACTGAGCATACGGCAGCTCAGCATGTCCAGTGTTTGTGGGATCTTGCTTTTGTTGGATTTGACTGTTTAATTCTTAGATTAGACTGTTTTAACTGGTATTTTCTTTATAGTTTTATAATTAATTCTCCGGTTGCATTTCATATAATTACTTATATACTGTACAAATAACTGCCTAGTATGCTTCCTAGTGGTGATGGTATGTCTATGCAGTGTGTTCCCTTAGCGGTTACACAAGGTATGATTCTGGAAGTTTCTCTTGGTTCTGCATTATTTGAATACGGGCTCTCTCATTAGTTGACTCTTATCTACAAATTTGAATGGAATTTCCTTGGGTACAAGAGAGCTGTGCCATGTTAGCATCTAGGACCTTTGCATTCCCTTCACTGGTAGATCTTTATCACTGTTCGTTTCAATTTTTCTTTGTTCTATCAACACTTAATAAAACTATCATGAAGAAACAGGTTTTGTGCCTCTTTCTTGAGTTCTGAAAGAAGCTTTGATTGAAACATCGGAATGCAACACTGTACAAAGTCCCCTACACTTCTTGCATGGCAACAACAAATACAGTTTTAAAAGGACTTTATCAACGGTGCTTTGAGACACCCTGAGCCTGTGCAAAGTGCAACAAAAATGCAAGTTTGTTTTACATAACCTCATGCCAAACCGTTTGCATATTTTCACGTTGAAACAGTTCATTTATAAAGTTAACCTACAACACTAACCAGATTTATAAAGGGCTGCTGTTTGCTCAGTACTGCCCTCCAGTGTTCTTTGGTGGAAGAACAAGCTGGACCTGAACAACATACCATACATAGATAGTCACACCACTCAGGGATTTTGACAATACTATGATCAATTTTTTTCTTTGTGACGGCATGTTTTCTGAGTTTGTAATCATATGTGCTACCTGTGCTATGAGCTTTGTGCTGTTGGTAATGCGTTTTGCACCTTGGCCCTGGAAGAACGCTGTCTTGTTTGGCTATATTCATGTATAGTTGAATGATAATTGAACTTGAACTTCTCGGATCATTTAGCACAGCAGCATGGGATTCCCTGCACAGAAGCAAATACTAAACGCCCAAGCCTGTTTATTTTCTGACAGATCACCCTGCCACCTTCTCTTGGTACAACACAGCATCCACGTTTAGATAAGTAAAGGGAAATTGCGAGGAGTTTGCAACTATTCCTGGATTAACGGTCAGTTCCCAGACCATTGCAATGCTAATATTGAATTCAAGAGGACTACAAGGTGTAATGCTGAGGCTTTATAAGGCACTGGTCAGACTTCACTTGGAGTATTGTGAGCAGTATTGGGCCCCTCATAAAAGAAAGGATGAGCTGACATTGGAGAGGGTCCCGAGGAGGGTCACAAGAGTGATTCTGGGAACGAGAGGATTAACATATGAGGAGTATTTGATGGCTCGGGGTTTAGAAGAGTGAAGGGGGATCTCATTAAAATCTATTGAATATTTAAAGGTCTAGATAGAGTGGAAGTGGAGAGGATGTTTCCTATAGTGGGGAGTCTAGTTTATGCGAAGAAGGCAGGATAGTGGAGTTGAGGGGGATAGTAAATCAGCCATCAGCCTGAGCGGACTTGATGGGCCAACTGGGCTAATTCTGCTCCTGCGTTTTATGGTCTTATTGATCAGGGTCACGAGTTCAATCCCCACCACAGGAGTTGTGAAATTTTCATTTGAATAACTAAGGAAATATGAAATTTAAGTAAAAAACTCTGGTCTTAGCAACAGTAATGATAAACCACAAGCCACACGACCTCATTCTCCTGTCTTCTCCCCTTATCTTTTGATATTCTTACTAATCAAGAACCTATCAAACTCCACTTTAAATATACCCAATGACTTGTTCTCCACAGGCATCTGTAGCAATGAATTCCACAGATTTCACCATCCTCTGGCTGATGAAATTCCTCCTCATCTCTGTTCTAAAGGGATCTCCTTCTATTCTGAGGCTGTGCCCACTGGTCCTAGACTCCCCCAATATTGGAAACATCTACTCCAAGTTCACTCTGTCTAGGCCTTTCGATATTCAACAGGTTTCAATGAGAAAGCTCTCTAGTTTACTCTGTCTCTTGGAGAAGAAAATCTAACATTTTCTTTCCTTTGTCTGACTCTAGCCTGCCCTGTTCTAACATTGTGGATGCCACAGCTAAGCAAGCACCACTTCCTCTAGAGGCTAAAGAAATTTGTCATGTCCCCGTTGACCCTCACTGATGCACCATATAAAGCATCCTGTCTCAGCCTGGTGTGGCAACTGCTCTGTCCGTGACAGCAAGAAACTGCAGAGAGTTGTGGACACAGCTCCGCACATCACAGACAGCAGCCTTCCCTCTTCTCAGTATGTCTACACTCTCACTGCCTCAGTGAGGCTGGCAGCATAATCAAAGATCCCACCCACCCAGACGTTCTCTCTCCCCCCCCCCACCTTCCCATTGGTCAGAAGATACAAAAACCTGAAAGCACTTACCACCAGGCACAAGGACAGCTTCTGTCCCACTGTTATAAAACCATCAAATGGTCTCCTAGTACGATAGATCTCACGATCTACCTCACATAAAATACTAGAGGAACTCAGCAGGGCAGGCAGCATCTGTGGAGAGGAATCTGCCCTGGGTCTAGCACACAAGTGCCATTATGAAGAGAGCACTGCAGTGCCTCTCTCTACTTTCTAGAAGATTCTGCATAACATCAAAAACTTTGACAAATTTCTTTTGAGAAGTGGAGCAGAGTATATTCATTGGTTGCAGTGCAGCCTGGTATGGAAATACCAATGCCCTTGAATGGAAAATCCTACAAAAAGTAATGGCTATCACCCAGTCCATCACGGGTAAAGCCCTCCCCACCACTGAGCACGTCTACGTGGAGTGCTGTCGCAGGAAGGTAGCACCCATCATCAAGGACCCCACCATCCAAGCCTTGCTCTCTTCTGTTGGGAAGGAGGTACAGGAGCCTCAGCTCCCACACCACCAGATTCAGGAGCAGTTATTACCCCTCAACCATCAGGCTCCTGAACTAGAGGGGATAACTTCACTCGCCCCATCTCTGAACAGGACTCACTTTCAAGGACTCTTAATCTCATGTTCTCGATATTTATTGCTTATATACATAATATTATTATTAATTTTTTTCTCTTTCTTTTTGTACAGTCTGTTGTTTTTGTACATGTTGCTTGTTGTCTGTCCCGCTGGGTGAGGTCTTTCATTGATTCTATTGTGTTTCTTGCGTGCAAGATAATGAATAACAGGGTGACATACTGTATATGTACTTCAGTAATAAATTGACTTTGAACTTTGAATAATCAGTCATAAGCAAAAGAGATGCTGCAGATGGTGGAAATCTCATTGACATGAGAGATTTCTCAAGTGCTATTCGAAATTTCCCGCATCCTCAGAGTCTCGTGTCACAGTTTCGATTTTGCTGCCTGCACTGCACTTTCTCCGTAACTCTGACACTTTATTCTGCATTCTGTTATTGTTTTCCCATTTGTACTAGAGAAGTGTGCAAAGATGCTTTCAAAAATAATGAAATGAGAAGTTTCTAAGTATCAAGAAATTTACTATAAAGAGCAGTGTAAGAGCATTTCAGTGCATGTTTCGGTGTACACAAGACAAATAAAACTAATCCTTCATCGCTACGTTGCAGTTAGTTCAATGGCCTGGTGATGCTACACAGGATTCCATATCCTCCTGTAACCAAAGAGAAAATTATGTAGTGAAAGATGGACAGACTTCAGTGGAAAGCAAAATGCTTTCAACCTTAATGTCTGCACTGAGTAAGTTTTGAAATCTTCACAATTCATTTCTTTCTATTTCGATCAGCAGCATGATGGATGAACCCTAGCTCGAGCTGACCTCTCTTGTCACATTGTGCTGTGAGTTTATTTGACAGCAATCAGGCCTGCTATCTGGTTAGAGCCTGTATTACACCAATCAACACGAGTCTACTGTCAGAATACCCTCTCACTGCATTACACTTTGGAGTCCTCGGAGACCACTACAGCAGCATTTATTGTCTTTGAAAGACAGAAATGTCAGCGCTTGTAGAGATTGCTTTGAGAGGGGATTGGGTTGAGCAGGAGACTCAATGGAACATCTTTAAAACTTAACAAAGTTCAAAAGTTCAAAGTAAAGTTATTGTCAAAGTGCGTGTACCTGAGATTAATTTTCTTGTGGGCATTCATGGTGGAACAGAGAAATGCAACAGAATCAGTGAAAAACTACACAGAGACTGACGAACAACCGATGAGCAAAGGAAGACCAACTCTGCAAATACAAAAAATCTTAAGTAATAATGAGGACATAAGTTGTAGAGACCATAACGTCATAAGACCAGGTGTAGAATTAGGCCATTCCACCTATCGAGTCTGCTCTGCCATTGCTAATCAAGGATCTATCAACTTCCGCTTTAAGTATACCCAATGACCTGTCCTCCATAGCTGTCAAAGGTTAGGGGAAGAAGGCAGAAGAATGGTGTTGAAAAGGATAATGAATCAATCATGGAGCATTTTTGCTGGGCCACATGGCCTAATTCCACTGCTGTGCCTTGTGGTCTAATTGGTTGCATCACAGCCCGGTATGGAGGCTCCGATGCATGAACTCAGTCAGTTCTTTCATGGGCACAACTCTTCCACCATTAAGGACATATTCAAGAAGGCGGCAACCATCACTAAGGACCATCACCACCCGGGACATGGCCCAATTTAGTTATTGAGATACAGTGTGGAGGAGGCCCTTCTGGCCCTTCGAGCCCTGTCGTCTAGCAGCCCCCAATTTAACCCCAGCCTAATTACACGACAATTTATATTGACCAGTTAGCTTACCAACCTGTATGTTTTTGGACTGTGGGAGGAAACCAGAGCACCCGGAGGAAACCCACATGGTCACGGGGAGAACGTACAAACTCCTTACAGACAGCGGTGGGAATTGAACCTGGGCTGCTAGTGCTAACCACTATGCTACCACACCACCCATGCAGTCTCTGGAGTTTACAGAGAATGGTGCAAAAAGCCAAAAATCCTGTGAGTGAAAGCACCTGGTTATTGAGAGAGGTCAGAGGAGAATGGCCAGACTGGGTCAGGATGACTGGTCAATGAGAGAGGTCAGAGGAGAATGGCCAGACTGGGTCAGGATGACTGGTTAATGAGAGAGGTCAGAGGAGAATGGCCAGACTGGGTCAGGATGACTGGTCAATGAGAGAGGTCAGAGGAGAATGGCCAGACTGGGTCAGGATGACTGGTCAATGAGAGAGGTCAAAGGAGAATGGCCAGACTGGGTCAGGATGACTGGTCAATGAGAGAGGTCAGAGGAGAATGGCCAGACTGGGTCAGGATGACTGGTCAATGAGAGAGGTCAGAGGAGAATGGCCAGACTGGGTCAGGATGACTGGTTAATGAGAGAGGTCAGAGGAGAATGGCCAGACTGGGTCAGGATGACTGGTCAATGAGAGAGGTCAGAGGAGAATGGCCAGACTGGGTCAGGATGACTGGTTAATGAGAGGGGTCAGAGGAGAATGGCCAGACTGGGTCAGGATGACTGGTCAATGAGAGGGGTCAGAGGAGAATGGCCAGACTGGGTCAGGATGACTGGTTAATGAGAGAGGTCAGAGGAGAATGGCCAGACTGGGTCAGGATGACTGGTTAATGAGAGAGGTCAGAGGAGAATGGCCAGACTGGGTCAGGATGACTGGTTAATGAGAGAGGTCAGAGGAGAATGGCTAGACTGGGTCAGGATGACTGGTCAATGAGAGAGGTCGGAGGAGAATGACCAGACTGGGTCAGGATGACTGGTCAATGAGAGAGGTCGGAGGAGAATGGCCAGACTGGGTCAGGATGACTGGTTATTGAGAGAGGTCAGAGGAGAATGGCCAGACTGGGTCAGGATGACTGGTTAATGAGAGAGGTCAGAGGAGAATGGCCAGACTGGGTCAGGATGACTGGTTAATGAGAGAGGTCAGAGGAGAATGGCCAGACTGGGTCAGGATGACTGGTCAATGAGAGAGGTCAGAGGAGAATGGCCAGACTGGGTCAGGATGACTGGTCAATGAGAGAGGTCAGAGGAGAATGGCCAGACTGGGTCAGGATGACTGGTCAATGAGAGAGGTCAGAGGAGAATGGCCAGACTGGGTCAGGATGACTGGTCAATGAGAGAGGTCAGAGGAGAATGGCCAGACTGGGTCAGGATGACTGGTCAATGAGAGAGGTCAGAGGAGAATGGCCAGAGTGGGTCAGGATGACTGGTTAATGAGAGAGGTCAGAGGAGAATGGCCAGACTGGGTCAGGATGACTGGTTAATGAGAGGGGTCAGAGGAGAATGGCCAGACTGGGTCAGGATGACTGGTTAATGAGAGAGGTCAGAGGAGAATGGTCAGACTGGTTCAAGCTGACAGGAAGGTGACAGTAACTCAAATAACCACACGTTACAACAGTGGTGTGCAGAAGAGCATCTCTGAATGAACAACACATTAAACCTTGAAACGGATGGGCTACAGCAGCAGACGACATTGAACATACACTCAGTGGCCACTATTAGGTACACTAAATATCTAATATAGTGGCTGCAAGGTGTATTTTTCACTGGGTCCCCTCAAACCCCATTGACACTGAATAAACTGTTAGCTTTTGATTCCCTTTTTTATTTTTGCAGCAGGCTTGTTTAGTTGTAATTTTAATTATTTAGCATCAGCTATTTTTCAGGACCAATTCAACGTTTTCAGTTCAAACTTGAAGATGTGAGAGGTCGGAGAATGGCGGTTCTGTGCAATGAGTTGCCAGGGGAGGGGGTTCTACAGCATTATACCTCCATGCACCTGAACTGAGGCTGGAGGCGTGAGTGTGAACCAACTTCCTCTGCGAAAACTAACGCAGCTCGATACTGCTGCTGTTTGCTGCCACCTAGTGGCACCGATTAAATCTCAAGATGTTTTTGTATTGAAATTGCTTTCTTACTGTCTCAGTAAAAAGCTTGTCTTGCAAACTGTTCATACAGATCAAATCACTACACAGTGCACTCAGGTAGAACAAGGTAAAACAATAACAAAATGCAGAATAAGGTGTAACAGTTGCAGAGAAAGTGCAGTGCACTTAGACAATAAGCTGCAGAGGGTTGTAAACTCAGCCGGCTCCATCATGGGCACTAGCCTCCCCAGCATCCAGGCCATTTTCAAGGAATGATGCCTCAAAAAAGCAGCGTCCATCATTAAGGACTCCCATCACCAAGGACATGCCCTCTTCTCATTCAAGCAAGCAAGGTGGAGGTACAGGAGCCAGAAGACACACACTCAACGATTCAGAGATCGTTTCTTCCCCTCTGCGATCCAATTTCTGAATGGACTTTGAACCCATGAACACTACCTCACAATTTTTTTTAACTTCTTGCACTACTTTTTAAAATTTAACTATATATGTATATATATACTTCTTACTGTAATTTACGGTTTTAATTATCTGCATTGTACTGCTGCTGCAAACAAAACAAACGTCAGGACATATTAAACCTGATTCTGATTCTGATTCAATAACTCAATTCAGGATTGTTTAATGTCATTTCCAGTAAAAGAGAATGAAATTATTCTTACCCTGGATCTGATGCAGCATTAAAAGAAAACACAAAAAGGTAAAGAACACAATAATAAAATAGATTGTGAAGTTGAGAGTCTGTTTTATCATCTTAGGGAACCCATAGTAGTCTTATAACAGTGGGATAGAAACTGCCCTTGAGTCTAGTGGTACGTGCTTCCAGGTTTTTGTGGCTTCTGCTCGATGGGAGAAGATCCAGGGACTTTGATTGCGCTGGCTGCTTTACTGAGGCAGTGGGAAGTGTAGGCTGGTTTCTGTGATGTTCTGAGCTGTGTCCACAACTCTCTGCCCAGCCAAGTCAAAGCTGACATGCTGAAAGAATGCAGGGACCATCGTCCATTCAGTACTGGAGTGGAAGCTGTCATCCTCTATAAAACCCCGGTTTGACCACACACACAAAATGCTGGAGGAAGTCAGAAGGTCAGGCAGCATCAATGGAACTGAATAAACAGTCTCCTTTTCAGGCCGAGACCCTTTATCAGGACTCGAAAGGAAGGGGGAAGATGCCAGAATAAGAAGGTGGGGGGAGGGGAAGGAGGATAGCTAGAGGTGATAGGTGAAACCAGGTAGGTGGGAAAGATGAAGGGTTGGAGAAGAAGGGATCAACAGACAACACCAAAAGCTTCAGAGGTGAACTGTTGCCTCACCTGAAAAGACTTTGGGGCCCTGAATGGAGGTAAGGGAGGAGGTGAATGGGCAGGTGTAGCATTTCTGCCAGAAGGGAGATTAGTGGGGAGGGACAAATGGCCAAGAGAGTAATGGAGGGAGTGATCCCTGTGGAATGTGGGTGGGGGGGGGGGTAAAGATCTCTTAAGTTGTAGGATCGTTTTGGAGATGGCAGAGGTTGCAAAGAATGATGTGTTGGATGCAGAGGCTCATGGGGTGGTAGGGAAGGACAAGCGGAACTCTTTCTCTGCTAAGGTCAGTGGGAAGATGAGGTGAGCGCAGATGTTCGGGAAATAGGGGAGACATTGGTGAGGGCAGCGTGAAGAGTGGGGGAAGGGAAACCCCATTCATTGGAGGAGGAAGACATCTCCATTGCCTCTGATGTCCTGGGAACAGATACGGCAGAGATGAAGGAACTGAGAAAGGGAAATAGCGTTTTTCCAGGAGCCAGGGTGGGAAGAGGTATAAGTCAAGATACCTGTGGGAATCCTGTAGTCTTATCAAGGATGTTGGTAGACAGTTTGTGTCCAGAGGTGGAGATGGAAAGATTGAGAAAGGGGAAAGAGGTGTCAGAAATGGACCAAGTGAATTTAAGGGCAGGGTGGGAGTTGGAGACAAAGTGGATGGAATTCACTTTGTTGCATGGGTGCATGACGTAGCTCCAATGCAGTCATCGGTGCAGTGCAGGAAGCGTGGGAGAGCGTTACCGGGGAGGCTTGGATCGTGGGCTGTTCGATGTAGGCAGCGAAAAGGCAGGCATAGCTGGGTTCCATGCAGGTGCCCATGGCTTCCCCTTGACTATTGTGGTCAGTTCTGGTCACCTCATTACGGGAAGGATGTGGAAGCTTTAGAGAGGGTGCAGAGGAAATTTACCAGGATGCTGCCTGGATTAGAGAGAGTGCAGAGGAAATTTACCAGGATGCTGCCTGGATTAGAGAGGGTGAAGAGCAGATTCACCAGGATGCTGCCTGGATTAGAGAGGGTGAAGAGGAGATTCACCAGGATGCTGCCTGGATTAGAGAGGGTGCAGAGGAGATTTACCAGGATGCTGCCTGGATTAGAGAGGGTGCAGAGGAAATTTACCAGGATGCTGCCTGGATTAGAGAGAGTGAAGAGGAGATTTACCAGGATGCTGCCTGGATTAGAGAGGGTGCAGAGGAGATTCACCAGGATGCTGCCTGGATTAGAGAGGGTGCAAAGGAGGTTTACCAGGATGCTGCCTGGATTAGAGAGGGTGCAGAGGAGGTTTACCAGGATGCTGCCTGGATTAGAGAGTGTGTCTTATGAGGATAGGCTGGGTGAGCTAGGGGTTTTCCCTTTGGAGTGGAGGAGGAGGAGAGGTGTACAAGATGGTAAGAGGCATAGACTGAGTGGACAGCCGGAGACTTTTTCCCAGGATGGAGATGAGTAATATGAGGGGTCATAGTTTTATGGTGATTGGAGGGAGGTGGGGTTTTTACACAGAGAGCTGGGGAGGGAGTGTGAAACACACTGTCATGGTGGTGCTAGAGGCAGATACATTAAGGACATTTAAGTGATTCTTAGGTAGGCACATGATAGAAAAATGGAGGGTTATGTGGGAGAGCAGGGTTAGATTGATCTTAGAATAGGTTAAAAGGTCGGTACAGCATTGTGGGCTGAGTTATCTGTACTGTGTTATGTTCTGTGTTCAGTATTCTACCCTCAACCCCAAGCGACTGGCTGGTAAAGAAATGATGTGTGCCTTGTTAGGGAGTCTCCCCCGTGCTATTAACTGAATCCTTTGGCACCCACATCCTTCTCATCTGAATTTGTTGGCTATGTTGTTCATTATTTACTAAAATAATGAACAACATGTTCAGGAAAGCAGCAACCATCATCAGAGACCCTCACCACCCAGGCCACGCTCTCTTCTTGCTGCTACCATCAGGTAGAAGGTGCAGGAGCCTCAGAACTCACAGCACCACCCCTCAGTCCTCACAGCACCACCCCTCAGTCCTCACAGCACCACCCCTCAGTCATAGGGGATAACCACACTCACTTCCCCTTCATTGAAATGTTCCTACAACTAATGACCTCACTTTAAGGACTCTTTATCTCATTACCTCATGTTCTCTTTAATTATTGCTATTTATTTATATTTGCATTTGCACAGTTTGTTGTCTTCTGCACTCTGGTTGATCTTTCATTGATCCTGTTATAGATACTATTCTATGGATTTGTGGAGTATGCCCACAGGAAAATGAATCTCAGGGTTGTGTATGGTGACATATATGCACTTTGATAATAACACTTATTTTGAACTTTGAACTTTAAAGCTTTAATCTTGATGTTATGAGAAAGCAAAGGTTAACCTACCCAATAGAAAGCAAATGTTAGTCTGCGGTTTAATGATCCAATATATTGATTGAAATATTTTAGTGAACTATTTCTGTGAACATTACAGCAGAATCAAGGCCGTGCTGTAAAATCGAAGCTAATGGTAGAAATGTTTTAAAATATATCTGTGTTCAAATCAATATGTAATTCAGCTCACTTGTATAATAGGCAGAGGTTCATTTCCCAAAACCACACTCCTCCGGTGGGATTAATTTGACTGTGGCAGGTGGTGGTGTGTTGCAAAGAGTGATGTTTCCACTGAGGCCTTGGGGGCAAAGCCAGGAGATCTGTGCAGGTCTACCCCTCAGCCAGTTGCTCATTGATGGAGAAACTGAAGGAGTGGGACTTGGTGCAGACCGTGATGCTACCTGTGACAGAAAGGCGTTGGTACACAGAGGTGGTGTGGTGTGCAGTCTAACAGCAAGTGATCGCAAGACCCTGTTGGACATCGGCAGTGTGGAATGCAGCAAGTCCAATTCATTGGTTTATTGGCGAATGGCAGAGGAGCTGCTAGGCCTCAATCATAGAGGGCACTAGGCCTCAGGCCGTGGGGCCGCCTTTCTGCACCTGCCCAGGGAGTGGCATCGGAGTCAGATGCCAGAGGCAGTGTGGCGCTGCCCCTATGTGGGTGTCGGAGTTGCCTCCCCAGTGCTTGCTCACCAGAGGAGCAACTGTATCACATTGGACTGCAGACTGCTGTAACATTCAAGGGCTCAGGGACTTGGACTATACTGCTTTGTGTGACTGTATTTTACTGCTATCTGATACGTGCTATATGTGCCTTGTACTGTCTGTGACTGTTTTGTACCTTGTCCCTGCCCTTGACACAAACTGTCTCGTTTGGCTGTACTCACGGGTATTCATGTATGGCTGAATGACAATTAAACTTGAATTTGCCGAGAATCTTAGATGGCCACATGGATGTACAGGAAATAGAAAGATATGGGCATTGTGCAGGCAGAAGGGATCAGTTTAATTGGCCATATGATTACTAATTTAATTAGTTCAGCCTAACATTGTGGGCCGAAGGGCCTGTTCATCCTCCTTCGCTCCAAAGAGAAGAACCCTAGCTCGTAAAACCTACCCTCATCGAGTGACCTGTCCCCAGGATAACCTGTTCCTAGAAGAATGATAGGTCCTCGGAGTGCCTGGTCACCACAGTTTGTTCGTAATGTGCCGTGTCGTATGACGTGGGCCATCATGGTCTATCCGCGACCATGAAGTGGTTTGCCATTGCCAGCTTCTGGGCAGTGTCTTTACAAGAAAGGTGACCCCAGCCAATATCAATACTCTTCAGAGATTGCCTGGCGTCAGTGGTTGCATAACCAGGATCTGTGTTTGGACAGCACACGGTCCAGTTTCCAGTGCGACTCAAAGCAACCTCAAGACTTTCCACATTTAAATCTAAGAAATAAATGTAAAACAAATCCTAGAACCATAACACTGAAAAAACACAGCATCATGCAATTGAATTTCTCGGCATGTAGTCTATACGGCAGCCAGAATTGTAATTCTCATCACATTCTCACTGAAACCCATTTTATTTCAGATCCTTGCACTGCAGTGCATCCTCTTGTGTGCTTCCAAAGCACGCTTGTTTTCCCTGGTAATTAAAAGCGAATGGTGTAAATTAAACTGCCTCAGTAATTATTGGTGCCATAATGAAACGGATCCCCACAGATCATACATAAAGGATATCCAGTTCTATCAAATCCCATTCTGTTCTTTGGCCAAAGGATGCATGGATGCTCATGATAAATCAGCTCTAAACTGGTCACGTAAGAGCTGCTCAAATTCAGCTGCCTAAAACAGACACCATCTCAGTTTGACTGTTTCCTTGCCCCTCAACAGTGAAAATAAACCTGTTTCTCAGTGATAATGAGCAACAAATCTCCCAACACAAGTTATTGGTAATAAATCTGATCACAAGAGATTCTGCGGATGCTGGAAGTCCAGAGCAACACACACAAAATGCTGGAAGAACTCAGCAGGTCAGGCAGCATCGATAGAAAAGAGTAAACAGTCGATATTTCAGGCTGAGACCCTACATCTGATAATAAGCCCGATTCTGATTCTGCCCAGAATGTGTCCCAGTTGGGAGTTCTTTCATCAATTCTATTATAGCTATTATTCTATTATGGATTTATTGAGTATGCCTGCAAGAAAATGAAACTCAAGGTTGTACATGGTAACATATACATTGATGATAAATTTGCTTTCAACTTTTGAACTTTGATATCTCACTTTATTCAGGGTCCAGTCTAGTTTTGCTAATTCCCAAAAATGGTAATTGCTGTAAAGAGTTCACGCACACACACACACAAGAAAAAACTTAATTGCTTACACAAGGAACATCTCCCTCAACATTCAATATGACAGACAAGATACTGGGATACAGCCAGATTTCATACCTTGATCACAGGCGGATCTAATGAGACAAGAGACACTATCAATTTAGTTCAGCCATTCTCAACGGGGGCCATATGGCCCCCTTGGGGACCCTGGCACATTTGAAGGGGGCCACCGACTGAAAACTATGAAAAGGGGAGCCCCAAGGGTTTATGGGGCCCTAGTAACTGAACCGATGAAATACACAAGCAGCAACCTTCATTGGAGTCAGCAGTTTCCCTCCTATTTATAATATCTTTCCAACACACCGTTCGAATTCAGCGCACCTGGTAATCCATTGCTTAAGCTCCTCCCACACAGCCTCACTTCAGAGTCAGTCGCGAATCAGACTGCATCGGGACAACGTACTCAGTCAAGGGTTCTCGCATCCATTATCGCCATACTTCATTCTCCGAAGATCAGCGTGTCTTGCTAGGCCTTTTTTAGCCTAGTAACTTTAAAGTTTATGTGTTTGGATATGTTATATGTTAAGGTAGGTTGTGAAAAGTGTTTATTACTGCATATGAAGTCACTAAAAAAAAAATCCCTGGCTCCGGGAGACAGCATTTTTTGTCAGTAACGTCAACACTGTGGGAAAAAGCCCAAAGATTTTTTATTGCCTTTTCCTCAACATATTTGGTTGAGAGCAGATTCTGCAAGGTAGTTTCCTTGACAAAACCCAGGAACAGAATTGCTATTGCAACAAGAGGTGACCTCCGACTGTCATTGCCTAATTTGGAACCCGATATCATGAAACTTGCAGAAAAGCACCACAAGCTCAAGGATTGCATTAGGCCTGATAGACGTTTAATTTCACACAGTCTTTTTTTAAGTTTTGTCCAGTATGTCAGAATGTTCACGTTTTCTTGCTGTTTATTTTCTGTCCATCTGTTCGTGCTGTTTAAAAGGGCGGCTCTGGAACCTGAGAAGAGCTCCTAAGGGGGCCATGGCCAAAAAATGGTTGAGAATCACTGATTTAGTTGATAGTTAATGAAGTCAGGAATTTATAATGAACCTTCATAAAACGTTGGATTGGCCACAGCTGAAGAATTAGTGTCTTAGAGCACGACTGCACAGAAACAGGCCCTTCAGTCCATCTAGTCTGTGCTGAATGATTATTCTCCCAAGTCAAATTGACCTGCACCTGGACCATAGCCCTCCATAGCCCTTCCATTCATAAATTTATCCAAATGTTGCAGTTGAGCCCCCATCCACCAGGTCCGCTGGCAGCTCCCAGTCCGTTAGAAGTTGTGCGTTCAGCCCGTGACTGCCAGGGGTTTAACCCAGACCAGGTCGAGGAACAGTTATACCCTTCAACCATCAGGCTCTTGCTCCAGGGTGGATAACTTCACTCACCCAAACACCGATCATTCCACAAACTATGGGCTCAATTTCAAGGCCCCTGCCACTCCTGTCCTCAGTATTATTTATTTATCTATCTATTATTATTTTGTTTTCTTTTTGTATTTGCCAAACTTGTTGTGTTTTGCACACAGGTTGTTTGTCCATCTTTATGTGTGTGTTTTTTTTCTTCGATTCTATTGTTTTTCTTTGTACTTGCTCTTAATGCCTGCAAGAAAATGAATCTCACAGTTGTATGTGCAGTATACACTTGATAATAAATTTATTTTAAATGCTAACAGTAGTTTCACCAGTAAGCTGATGCTGGTTAGACTTGACCGAGTTGATGACTAAAGGCAGTGACTCACACGGTGCTGTGTGTCTTTATTATCACTGAGTGAATACTCAGTGTTCACTCACAAACCACAGGAGGAAAAGTACAAGCAGAGTGAAGCAAATGTCCCCTCGCCCAACCGTTTACTGATGTGTACATCAGGTCTGCAAGAACTCTGGCACCAATCCAGCACCAGACGTTTTCTGTGAAACCATCTCACCGCTCTCAGTTTGTAAAAATTCATTTGCCACTTTATCTGGCCATCAAGATAATCTTCATATATCTTTTTATTATGGGCGGGGTTTAACGAATCAAAGGTGGATCTGCATGCTGTGCCAACCAGATCTTTGTGCATGCCATATCGGGAATGTCTGCCTGAGGTTCACTACCCCTGCTGTACCCTGTTCTTCCTTAATTACCCGATCGATTCTTCAGGCCTTGAACCTCCCCGTCTGTAAACAGATTGTAGCTTCTCAGTGTGGGTGCACGGGTTTCCTCCCACATTTCACATAGGTACGGGGCAGGGTTGGTAAGTTGTGCCCACAGCACATCCTCAGATTGGATTGGCCATTGATTTCACTGTGTATCTTAAACACAAGAGATTCTGCAGATGCTGGAAATCCAGAACAACACACACAAAACGCTGGAGGAACTCAGCAGGTCAGGCAGCCTCCATGCAGTGGAATAAACGGTCAACGTTTCAGGCTGAGACCCTCCATCAGGACTGGATAAGAAAGGGAGAAGATGACAGAATAAGGAGGTGGGGTTGTGTTGTATATTTTGTTGTCTGTCACTGTTACCATCAGGTAGGAGGTACAGAGGCCTGAAGGCACACACTCAGCGATTCAGGAACAACTTCTTCCCCCTGCCATCTGATTTCTGAATGGACATTGAACCCATGAACACGACCTCACTATTTTTTTCATTTATTTCTGTTTTTTTCACTACTTATTTTAACTATTATATATATATTTACTGTAATTCAGTTCATTTTCCATATTATTACTGCTGGCACAAAGTTAACAAATTTCATGACACATGCCGGTGATATTAAACCTGAGTCTGATATCACTGCATATTTTACTGTTTGATGTGCATGTGACAAATTAAACTAATCTTTGACCTTCAGTTTGGGGCTCCTGGTAGGACAAGGAGATGCTTATTAAATACTTTAATTTATTTACATTGGGAGAGATGTATTGTCTGAGCTTGCTGGACCCATGAATTAATCTTTGTTTTGATTGTACAGATTTCTAGAATCACGGAATTGTCATTAGAGTTGAAGTTGAGTTGACTGTAATCTGCACAAGCCTGTGTGTGCACAGGTACAATGAAAAACTTACAGTAACATCACAGGCATCAGATATACAACATCATAAAATAAACATAAATTAAATCATTTTTACTTGAGAAAACACAATTAGAACAAAAAGAAATCTCGAAGTCCATTTTATGCAAAGTGGTCATAGTGTTGTTAAACTGTGGTGATTGGGGTTGTGCTGGTTGGTTGAAGGAGTGTCACTGGTCCTGAACCTGGTGAGGTGGGACTTCAGGCTTCTGTACCTCCTGGCCAAAGGGAGCTGTGAGTAAATAGCATGGCCCGGGATGGTGGGGATCTTTGACGATGGATGTTGCCTTCTTGAGGCAGTGTCTCCTGTACAATCAACTGAAATGTTTGTTTTTTTCCACATACTGATCGGAAAATGTACTGAGGGCCCAGAGGTGGTCTTTTCTGTGTCTGGGAGTGGGTGGGAGGCAGGAAAGGGGCTGGCTTCGCTGCTGAGGCAGCATTACTGGTACATAACATCAGATAAGCAGCATTCACAAGGAAAGCATAACAAAAAATTGTACAAACGTTTGTACATAATTTTTAAAAGAAAAGACACATTTCAATGCAAAGAAATTGAAGTTATCATAATGTTGCTAAACTGTAGTGATTAGGGTTGTACCAACTGGTTGAAGAACCAAATGGTTTGAAGTAGTGTTACAGAACAGAAAGAGGCTATTTGGCCCATTGATTCTATGCCAGTTCATGGTAGTGCCCTCCATTCAGTTCCACTACCCTCTCTTTCCATTAGACCTAAAAATTACACTCGTGGCTACTTTATTAGGTACATCTGTACCTTGTTAATGCAAATATCTAATCAGCCAATTATGTGGCAGGGTCATTCCATAAAAGCATGCAGACATGGTCAAGAGGTTCAGCTTGGAGAAGAAATGTGATCTAAGTGACTTTGACCATGGAATGATTGTTGGTGCCAGACTGGGTGGTTTGAGTATCTCAGAAACTGCAGATCTCCTGGGATTTTCACACACAAGTCTCTAGAATTTACAGAGAAAGGTGTGAAAAAGAAAATAAAATCAGGTAAGCAACAATTCTGTGGGCAAAGCACCTTATTGATGAGAGAGGTCAGAGGAGAATGGCCAGACTGGGTCAGGATGACTGGTTAATGAGAGAGGTCAGAGGAGAATGGCCAGACTGGGTCAGGATGACTGGTTAATGAGAGAGGTCAGAGGAGAATGGCCAGACTGGGTCAGGATGACTGGTTAATGAGAGAGGTCAGAGGAGAATGGCCAGACTGGTTCAAGCTGACAGGAAGGTGACAGTAACTCAAATAACTGCACTTTATAACAGTGGTGTGCAGAAGAGCATCTCTGAATGCACACAGATTGACCTTTGAAGTGGATGGGCTACAGCAGCAGAAGACCATGGACATACACTCAGTGGCCACTTCATTAGATATTATGACCATTACCCCCTAATTTAAAGGATACAGAAAATCCTGTGATGGGGTACTCGAGGGCCAGAGGGCACAGCTTCACAATAGAAGGACACCCCTTTAGAACAGAAATAGCCTAATTCTGCTCCTGTATCATATAAGAAAAATTGTCTTTAGCAAGAGGGTGGAGAGTCTGTGGATTTCATTGCCACGGACAGCTGTGAAGGCTAAGGCATTTGGTATATTGATAGGGTGGGAGGTCGATAGGTTCTTCATTAATCAGGACGTCAAAGGTTATGGGAAGAAAGCAGGAGAGTGGGATCAAGAGGGATTATAAATCAGCTGTGATGGAATGCTAGAACTGACTTGATGGGCTGAATGGCCAAATTCTACACCTATGCCTCAAGGTCTGATGGAAATTTTAGATGAAGCCGCCATGCCTCCACATTCCCATGGTTTCCAGTACTTGGTCTGCATTCCTGGGCTATGGAGTAATGCTCACCCTGCACTCAGACAACTGCAACAATCCTTTTCCTCTGATCATTCTCCAGTTCCCACCATTTATTCAATGTTACGGTTAATTGTCTGGCACAGTTGCCACGTTTGTTGTAACCGCTGGATAAACCTCCGTCAAATGCAGAGCCAACTGTGGATCAAACATCCTCAAACACACATACAACGGTGTGTGACAACCTGTCAACCTTCAGCCATGTCACTCAGGGACTTGTGCCGGTATTATTTTGTGACTGTGTGTGCCGTGGGACGATGTTTCTCTTAGCTGTATACATCTGTATAGTTAAACAGCTGGATCTCAGGAATAGACTCAAGATACTACCAAGAGTCCATTCCACAGGAACCGCTCCCCAACATGAACAAGGATCAACTTTATTCATCATATACAGGACTTCACAAAAGTCGTAGGCACGTATATAAACTAGGCAGCCTAAGACTTTTGCACAGTACTGTATTTTCAAAGTGGGGCAGAGAGCAAGATTGTAAATCGGGCTGGAGCAAAGGGTGTAGAGGGGTGAGCACGGCGGGAGGGGTGTGGAACAGGAGGCAAAGAAGGAGTGCCAGGGTTGGGGTCATTTGACACTGGGCAAGGTCATTTGATTCCAAACTATTGGTTTATTGATCATTACAGAATGTCTCTCTGGTGCTTCCTGTTCCCTCCACTCTCCCTTCCCCCTTTTCCCCTCACCCTACCCCCTTTCCACTCTCAGTCCACAATAGAGACCCAGATCAGAACCAGGTTTATCATCACTCACATGTCATGGAATTTCTTTTTTTTTACGGCAGGAGTACAGTGCAATACAGAAAGTTATTACAGTACTGCGCAAAAGTCTTAGGCACCCTAGTTATAAACATCACAGATTCGTGTATTAGGAGGTTGCTGTGGTGTGGTGGTCAGGGTGTGACATGCAACATTCAACAGTTATAAAGAATACAGAATTATATAAAGTTATAAGTATGGATAAAGAATAAATGTGCAAAATATGAAATAAGTGGTACAGTTAGCATCAAACCAAACCCTGACCAAACAGTGGGGAACTAATGGTCACGACCTACAAACAAGCAGCGAGGGTTTTGCTGAGCTGGTTATATCCCACCGTGGCCCGAGTGAATACCATAGCTGTACACATAACAGCCGCTGCTATCCAGGTGAACGCTCACAAGAGGGCCTAACACGGTCCGATCAAAGCACCGCCTCAGATCTTGGCAGCTTGACAGAGACCACTTTAGAATCAGAATCAGGATTCTCATCACTGGCATATGTCATGAAATTTGTTGTCTTACAGCAGTACAGTGCAATACCTGAAAATTACTGGAAGAAACAAAACTCAGTAAATTGTGTAGAGAGGAATAATGAGGTAACCCCTTACAAAATGATGGAGGAACTCAGAACGCCAGGCAGCATCTATGGAGAAGAATAAAGAAGTGATGTTTTGGGCTGAAATCCTTCATCAGGTCTTATTTATTCCACTCCATACATGCTGCCTGACCTTCTGAGTACTTCCAGCATTTTATGTGTCACTTTGGACTTCAAGCATCTGCAGAATCTCCTGTGTTTAGGAATAATGAGGTAGTGTTTTTGGGTTTGTGGGCCATTTAGAAATCTGATGGCAGAAGGGAAGAAGCTGTTCCTGAATCATTGAATGTGGATCTTTACGCTCCTGTACCTCCTCCCCGATGGTAGTAATGAGAAGAGGGCATGTTCCGGATGATGAGGGTCTTTATTGAGGGGCTGATGGTTGACGGTGAGGAGGATTGTGTACATGATGGTGCTGGCTGAGTCGACAGCCTCTTGCCATCCTGTGCGCTGGAGCCTCCAGTGATGCAACCAATCAGAATGCTCTCCATGGTACATTGTAGAAATCTGCTAATGATTAGTAACTTTCCAAATTTCCGCAAAGCCCTAATGAAGTAGGATTGCTGGGATGCCTTCTTTGTGATTGTGTTGTGCCCAGGATGGATCCTTGAGTGGTGGACACCAGGAACGTGAAGCTGCTCACCTTTTCTACTGTTGATCCCTCCATAAAGACTGGAGAATGCTTGCCTGACTTTCTCTTCCTGAAGCCCACAATCAGTTCCTCGGTCTTGTTGAGTGCCAGGCCATTTTTTGCACATGTTCTTGTTTACATCAAGGGTGCTAGAGGAATGGTGGAGAGTGTCGCGTTTTCCAGTGTGGATATCCCTCTGTATAGCTAGGGTGCCTGAGACCTCTTGCACAGGACTGTATTGGTCAACGTGGAGCAGAGAGAGAGTTTGTCAATCTGCCAGGAGCAAAGGACATTGGGAATAGCGAGGGTGGTGCACTGCAGGAAGAGGCGTGGGACAGGGGACAGAGAAGGAGTACCGGGGTGCAGGGGGAGACACACCCAGCCCTGGGTCACCAGGCAAAGCCATTTGATTCTTAACAACTGGTTTATTGATTATTACAGACTGTCTCTCTGGTGCTTCCCGCTCCCTCCCCTCTCCCCTTCCTCCTTTCCCAACCATGATTCCCCTCTCCCTGCCCCCTTCTCACTCTCAGTCCACAACAGAGACCCATATCAGAATCAGGTTTATCATTATTCACATGTCATGAAATTTGTTTATTTTTGCAGCAACTGTAACGTTGTGATCTGAACTTCCTCAGAACACTCCTCAGTTTTACAGATTTTTATATCCAGATGGCTCACAGGTTGGTATGGCAACTGCTCTGCCCAGGACTGCAGAATACAATACCAGCGACCTGGGTTCAATTCCCGCCACTGCCTGTAAGGGGCTTGTACATTCTCCCTGCGTTCTTCCGGGTGCTCCGGTTTCCTCCCACACTCCAAAGGTGTGCCAGTTAGTAGGTTAACTGGTCGTTGTAAATTGTCCTGTGATTAGGTTAGGGTTAAATAGGTGAGTTGCTGAGTTGAGCGGATCATTGGGACAGAAAGGCCTGCGTCATGCTATATCTCAATAAACAAATAATTAACCGCTATGCCACCATGTCGGCCTTCTTGTTTTGTTCTTCTGTTCGTATTTTCTTTTTGCTGTTCTTGTTTTATTGTTTTGTACCAATTTCCTCACTTTGGTAGAAGTACAATTCCAGTCCAGCGTCACTGTGATCAGCTGCCTTTCCTTTGGTCAAAACAGACAAGGAAACTAAATTCCGTCTCTCTTTAAGTTAAGCAGATCCATTGCCTACTGACTAGAACCTGCACACCTTTGGGACATCGAATTTGCTGTGGAATCTCCTAGAGCCACAGGAATCCATAAGACCATAAGACACAGGGGCAGAATTAGGCCATTTGGCCCATCGAGTCTGCTCTGCCATTCCATCATGGCTGATTTATTACCCCTCTCAACTCCATTCTCCTGCCTTCTCCCTGTAATCTTTGATGTCCTGACTAATCAAGAACCCATCAACCTCTGTTTTAGATATACTTAGTGACTTGGTCTCCACAGCCGTCTGTGGCAACAGATTCCACAGATTCCCCACCCTCTAGTTAAAGCAATTCCCCATCTCTGTTCTAAAGGGACACCCTTGTATTCTGAACCAAATGTGGGAAGGAGGATGAGAGGTGGCTTGATCGAAGTGCACAAGATGATACAAGGCATAGATCAAGTGGACAGCCATAGGTATTTTGCCAGGGCAGAAATGGCTAATACAAGGGGCCTAACTCTAAGGAGATTGGATGAAAGTATAGGGGGGCGGGGAATATCAGAGGTGTGTTTTTTAACACTGAGAGTGGTGGGACGCTCTGCCAGGGGTGGACACAGAGGCAGATACATTAGGGCCATTTTAGATACTCTTAGACAGGTACACTGATGATAGAAAAATGGAGGCTCTGTGGGAGGGAAGGGTTAGATTAATTGTAGAGAAGGCTAAAAGGTCAGAATAGGATTGTAGACTGAAGTGCCTATACTATGCCACAATGTTCTGTGTTCTGTATGATAACATATATGTACTTTGATAATATATTTTACTGTATTTTATTTATTATTAGAGAGAAAGCACAGTAACAAGCCTTTCCAATCCTCTAGCCTACAATGCCACCTAATTACATCCATGTAACCGGTTAATCTATTAACCTGAATGTGGGAATAAACCCACGTGGTTACGGGGAGAATGTACAAACTCCTTCTAGACGATGGTGGGAATCAAACCCAGGTTTCTGGCCCTGCAATAGTCTTACGCTAACTGATAAATCACCGTGCTGCCCACAGACTACTTACAACTTATAATTACAGCTGGTGATATACTTCAATTTTTTTTATGCGAGTCAAGGGTACCTTGACCCACATTCCAACTAATTAGTTGGTTCACACTGGAATTTACCCCCTGATGGGTGTTCTTTAAGAGTTCACCTGTTCGATGCAATTTGTCTGCTTGACAGAAAAGTGGGTCTTTTGGTTTTTACTGACCTCATCTTCTCTGGCCAATGTGGAACACAGATTCAGGTCCCAACATATACCAAGGGTTTCATTAGTCTATAAATAGTTCTCAAATATTAGTTCTGGGACAAATTCCAGATTTAAATTGCTTTGTCTCATCAGATTGCAAATAATATTTGACGAACCGAGCAGACGGGGAGTGTACGATAACGTGCCGGGTACAGGTTATTGCGTGAGCGACGGTAACACAGCAGTTAGTACAGCGCTGTTACAGCCTGGGACGCCGGAGTCAGGAGTTCAATCCCAAATCATTTGTAAGGAGTTTGTGCGTCCTCCATGGTTTCCTTCGGATGCTCCGGTTCCCTCCCATAGTCCAAAGACGTATCGGTTAGTCGGTTCATTGGTTATTGTAAATTGCCCTGACATTAGAGGTGGTTTGCTGGCCCAGGGGGGCCTGTTCTGTGCTGTATCTCTAAATAAATAAATAAATAAATAAATAAATAAATGTCAGAGACAAGGATAGTGAGGTAATGTGGAGATAGAGATGGCAGAGACTGACCCTGGTGAGGGAATGTAGAGATAGAGATGCCAGAGACTGACCCTGGTGAGGGAATGTAGAGACAGGAACGGCAGAGACTGACGGTGGTGAGGGAATGTAGAGATAGAGATGGCAGAGACTGACCCTGGTGAGGGAATGTAGAGATAGAGATGGCAGAGACTGACGGTGGTGAGGGAATGTAGAGATAGAGATGGCAGAGACTGACCCTGGTGAGGGAATGTGGAGATAGAGATGGCAGAGACTGACGGTGGTGAGGGAATGTAGAGATAGAGATGGCAGAGACTGACGGTGGTGAGGGAATGTAGAGATAGAGATGGCAGAGACTGACGGTGGTGAGGGAATGTAGAGATAGAGATGGCAGAGACTGACGGTGGTGAGGGAATGTAGAGATAGAGATGGCAGAGACTGACGGTGGTGAGGGAATGTAGAGATAGAGATGGCAGAGACTGACCCTGGTGAGGTAATGTGGAGACAGGGACGGCAGAGACTGACCCTGGTGAGGGAATGTAGAGATAGGGATGGTAGATAGTGAAAGGGGTGAACTGATGTGGGGACAGGAACGGCAGAGACTGACGGTAGTGAGGGAGTGTGGAGATAGGGATGGTAGATGGTGAAGTTGGTGAGGGAATCTGGAGATAAGAAGGGCAGAGACTGACCCTGGTGGGGTAATGTGGAGACAGGGACGGCAGAGACTGACAGTGGTGAGGTAATGTGGAGATAGAGACGGCAGAGACTGAAGGTGGTGAGGTAACGTGGAGGTAGGGATGGCAGAGACTGACGTTAGTGATTTAGTGTGGAGATAGTGAGGGTAGATGGTGAATCTGGAGGAATACACAAACTGCTGGAGGAACTCTACTGATCAGACAGCCTCTGTGGAGGAAAGTTGACGTTCCGGATTGAGACCCTTCATCTGGACTTCTCAACTTGGAACGTCAACTGTCTATTTCCTTCCACACATGCTGCCAGATCAGTTGTGTTCTTCCAGAATCTTCAAGTTCAATTTATCGTCAGTCAACCATACACATGTATATAGCTAAATGAGATAGTTAAATGGGGCTGAGCTACACAACACATTACATATAGTAACCACATCCATATAGTTACAATTCAGCACATACAGTCACAAAATAGAATGAGCACAAGTCCCTGAGTGGTATGGCCTGAAGACTGACAGGTTGTCATAAAATCTGAGGTGCTTGACTATGTCAGACAGTATAATGTCACTGGCACTATTCTAATCAAACACGCAGTTGTAAAATTTGCGCGGCACGGTAGTGTAGTGGTTAGTACAACATTTTACGGTACCAGTGACCCGGTTTCAATTCCCACCGCAGTCTGTAATGAGTTTTACGTTCTTCCCATGACTCTGTGTGTGTTTCCCCCAGGAGCTCCAGTTTCCTCCCAAAGATATAAGGTTGCTAGGTTAGTTGGTCATTGTAGATAGTCCTGTGATTAGGCTGTGGTTAAATTGGGATTGCTGGGCAGGTGAGACGTGTGGCCAGAAGAGCCTTCTCTGGGTGCATCTCAATCAATAAATAAACAGAATATGAGAAACAGCAGCAATAAAAGATGAACAGTGAGCAGAGTGAGATGAGAGTGTGTCTGTGATTTGGGGAGTGGACGGGTGGCACTCACACGTGAGTTTATTCTTACTGATATAATGGCCTGTGGTTCCGAGTAGCTGTTTGCACGGGACAGCGGCCACACCCCTATCCACCGCTTCGACAGGCCGGCTCGAGCATGTGAGGGTAGCTGGTGGGGCTCATACCCCGGAGAGACAGGGACATGCCTGTCCTAGCAGGCCAAGTTGGCTCTGGGGGACTGGTCGGAGGAGATCAATAGTGGGATTCAAGGGCCAGGAAGGTGGTTCTGCAATGCACGACGGAGAGTGAGGGGCACGACGAGACACAGAAGATGTCTTGGTCATCCACTGTAACCAAGGAAGCTCCCAGATGTGATGACTCCTCTTACCACAGGACCCGGGTTGAGAGAGGGGAACTGCCCCAGGGCAACTCTCCTGCACAGGACTCCTGTCATTGTCGGATATGACAGACACCAACAATGGGGTAGGAACATGGAATGGGGTGTGTGCCATCGTCTGCCTCTGGTTTTACCTGACATTTCCACCACCTGAATGTTTGCGTGTCTTCTTAGTTGCAAATTATTTACAGGAAAATTCAGATTATCCAGCAGAAGAGTGGGGTTGAGAGGGATAATATATCAGCCATGATAGATTGAGGGGCAGTCTTGATGGGCCAAGTGGCCTAATTCTGCTCCTATGTCTTATGGTCTTATAAATTTCCTTTGACTTTGAGAAGAAATCTTTACAATATCTATTGGCATGTTACCCTGCTGCCAACAAGGGCCTCAGAATTCACAAAGCCTCAAGATATTCATTACACCAGGACTGTCTGCTCTACCTCTGCCTTCTCCTGATCTCTTTCACACTGACATTAACAGGCAGAAAATCCACTTACAGCACATACTTTCCCTTCAAAGGCAAAGATTAGAAATTCAGAGATGAATAGGATCCACGGGCAGAACTCGCGCCCAGATCTATTTGCCCATTCAGAATAAATTGCCCACAGCACAAACCAATTTCACTTTAATCACAGATCCTTTCAACATTGCTGCCAAATGTACAGATTAATTCTGCACTGCACAAGAAGGAGTTGGAGCTCATATTCAGAATAACAATTGAAATGGGCATCCAGTGAACCTGGCTAATGCATGTTGGCTACGTTTGACTCACTTAGCCTGAAAGCAAGCTGACTTTGCGTTTGATCTACTGATTAGTGTTCATTGTGACAGCTTCACAATACAGCGTCCATCATGGACTAGAGACCCAGGAGCGATTTGTGGTACAGTAGTTTTGATCAACCAGGGTTACGTGAGTGAAAGATCGAGAGCAAGCCAAAATGTCATTAGAATACTACTGATTAGTGATGGCATTGAAATCAATACGATGGAAATTAGGCAGAGTTAATGACGGTAGTGGTTCCTTATGGTTGTCATAGCTGGTGGGGGTGGGGGAGGTAGTGGGGATAATCTTCCACTTCCTATTAAATGCTCCCAATGGCATGCATCTGATGTAACCTCTGACAACCAAGTCTAACTCTGCCTTCACGTGTGGCTTAGCTACTAAGCCCAGCAGAACCATTTCTACTGACAGGAGATGGGGCAAAGGCGGGTTATTGGTGCCTTAAAGCCAATCGCTCTGGGCAGAGGGGGCTTGTCAGCTGTGGTTGGCAGCTCATCAAGGAGAAGGAAAACCCTAATCTCAAACATCCACTGCCTTGCAGCCGTACCCACTCATAGGGAAGGCTTCAGGAGCAAACCCTGTGGAAAATTCTGGAGCTGGAGTCCCTAAGGCAGTCCTACGTTGAGTTTAACATTGACCGGCAACTCCTGTGACACTGCTGGTCTCTGCCGTTCCTTTGGATTCACCAGCTGCGTGGAGAGGGGGAGCCTGAAGCTGCTCTCCGTATCGTCCTGACCAGGCTTGCGCGTTGACTGACGGCGCTGAGCCAACAACGTGGACAGGGCATAAAAAATCCGTGACTGACCCCGACCATCTGAGGGCCTCGGTGAAGCGAGAACTGCAATGGTCAACCATGATTCCATTAAATGGTGGAGCCTGACGTTACCCAGGCCTCCCTGTTGTTGGAAGCTCACACCTGCAGATGGAATGGTACGGTGTAGCAGTTAGCACAGCTCCAGTAACCTGGCTTCCATTCCATTCTCGTGTGCTCTCTGTTGGGAGTTTGCACACTTCTCTGTGACCATGAGTGTTTGTGGCATCAAAGTTCAAAGTAAATTTATTTTCAAAGTACTTATGTCACCTTGAGCTTCATTTTCTTACAGTCATTCACAGTAGAACAAAGTAATACAACAGAATCAATGAAAAACATAGACAGCCAATGTGCAAGATTCAAACTGTACAAATAAAAAATAGGTAGATAGATAGACAAGCGGACAGATAGATATATCGGTATTTATAGATAGACAGACGGATATTGATGGGAACATGAGTCGTAGAGTCCTTGAAAGAGAACATAGGTTGTGGAATTAGCTCAGTGTACAAGTGAATGAAGGTATTCTCACTGGTTCAGGATCCTAATGGTTGAAGGGCAACAACTGTTCCTGAACCTGGCAGTGTGGGACCTGAGGCTCCTGTACCTCCTGTCCGATGACAGTAGCAAGAAGAGAGCATGGCCTGAGTGGTCCTTGATGATGGATGCTGCTTTCTTGTTGCAATGCTCTTTGAAGATGTTCCTCCCAGGTCTCAGAATCAGGTTTGTGATCACTGACATGAAATGTGTTGGTTAGTGGCAGCAGTACCGTGCCAAGACATCAAATTATTCTACATTAAAAAAGTAAAGGAAGAGTGCAAGAAAATGAAGAATGAGGTGGTGTTTATGGACCGTTCAGAAATCTAATGGAGGAAGGGAAGCAGCTGTTTCTGAATCTTTGACTGTGGGTCTTCAGGCTCCTGTACTTCGTCCTTGATGGTAGCAATGGGAAGAGGGCATGTCTCTGCTGTAGGGGGTCTTTAATGATGGGTGCTGCCTTCTTGAGGTGCAGTTTTACACCTGATTTGTATTATCTATATTTTTCATTGTAGCTTCACTGGCTGCTGTAACCTGCCCTGTATTAGATCAAATGACATAGAAGCAGAATTAGGCCATTCAGCCCATCGAGTCTGCTCTGTTTTCCTATCCTGCCTTTTCCCCATAACTTTTGATGCCCTTACTATTCCAAAAACCTATCGATCTCCACTTTTAATATACCCAATGACTTGGCCTCCACAGCTGTCTTTCACAATGAATTCCACAGATTCTTCATCCCCTGGCTAAAGAAAGTCGTCCTCATCTCTGTCCTAAAGGAACATCCTTATATTCTGAGGCTGTGCTCTCTGGTCCAATTGGAGACATTCTCTCCACATCCATTCTATCTAGGCCCTTCAGTATTCGATAGGTTTTACTGAGAACCCCTACCCTCATTCTTCTGAACTCCAGCAAGTACAGGACCAGAGCCATCAAATGCTCCTCATACATTAACCATTTCATTCTTGTAAATCTCCTATGGACCCTCTCCAATACCTTCCTTAGGTAAGGGGCGCAAAACTAATCACAATTTTGCAAACATGGAATGTCTAATGTCTAATAAAACCACAGTACTGCACTACTTCCACAAAGCAACAAACTTTACAACTTCACTGGCTCTTTCAAGTTGAGGAGGAGCAGACAGCAAGTTGTTCTCAGGTCAGCGATAGTAAATTCAAGTTGGGAAGCCACAAAGGCCAAGTTATTTTCACATTTCAATTTCTTATTTTCTCAACATTAATTCTGACAAAATTTAGGTAAAAGCTGCATATAACATGTTTGAGTTATGTTTTTATTGTAAATTTGGCTTATCTGATGCCATTTTCCTTGTGAGGATGCTGCAGGTAAGTTTCTCATTGCACCTGTGCTGACATGTATTTGTGCATTTCACAATTAACTCATACCCCTGCACCATTTAAAGAGCTCGGTCAGATCACCCACCTCCATTCCAGGAAACAAGCATGCTCTGCTCCCTACCTCTGAGCCAACTTTGCATCATCAGTCCAAGGAGGTGCTGGGGTCAGCCCACAAGTATCTCCACACTTCCAGTGCCAACATAGCATGCCCACAACTCACCAACCCTAACTCGTACGTACACCTTTGGAAAGTGGGAGGAAACAAAAGCCCTTGGAGGAAACCCATGTTGTCATGAGATTGTACACACTCTTTCACAGATTTTCATTATCAATCTGTGACACATGGGCGATCATGGTAACCATGATTGTTCTTGGCAAATTTTTCTACAGAAGTGGTTTGCCTTTGCCTTCTTCTGGACAGTGTCTTCACAAGACAGGTGACCCCAGCCATTATCAATACCCTTCAGAGATTGTCTGCTTAGCATCAGTGGTCACATAACCAGGACTTGTGATATGCACTAGTTGCTCATACGACCGTCCACCACAGCTCCCACTGCTTCACATGACCCTGACTGGGGGGCTAAGCAGGTGCTACACCTTGTCCAAGGGTGACCTGCTGGATAGCGGAGGGAAGGAGCTCCTTACACCTCCTATGTAGAGATGTATCTTCACTCTGCCACCCCTCACAGACAGAAGCAGGAATTGTAACCTGATCTTACAGAGGGCACTGTAAATCACTATGTGAGCCACTATGCATCATGCTGCCCAAAGAGAGGACTGCTGTCAAGATCCTAGCAGTTCACTTTGGTTGTCTTTGAATCTTTAATCTCTGGTCAAACAACCTCAACATTGAACTGATTCCACAACCTATAGACTCACTTTCAAGGACTCTACATCTCATGTACTCAGAATTATTTATTTATTTTTTATTTGCGCAATTTATCTTCTTTTCATTTGTCAGACTTTGTTCATGTATGTTTTTTGTAAATTCTGTTGTATTTTCCTGTGAGCCAGTTTTGAATCCATCTGATTAGCTCTCCCTGAATTTCATGGGACCTAACGTTCCAGACCAGCCAGCCACACAGGATCTAGTCAAGGCCTTGCTACCGTCCAAAACTACAACATCCACTGTCCTTCTTTCACCCAACCTTTTGGTTACCTCTTCAAAAAACCCCCCCAAAATTATAAGCAATAAATATTAAGAACATGAGTTGTAGAATCCTTGAAAGTGAGTCCTTAGGTTGTGGAATGAGTTCAGTGCTGGGGTGAATGAAGCTATCCACATTGGTTCAAGAGCCTGATGGTTGAAGGGTAGTAACTATTCCTGAACCTGGTGCTGTGGGATCTAAGGCTTCTGTACCCTCTTCCTGACGGCAACAATGAGAAGAGACGATGGCCTGGATGGTGGGGCTCCTTGATGATGGATACCGCTTTCCTGGGACAGTGCTCCATGTAGAAATGCTCAATAGTGGGAGGGCTTTACCTGTGATGGATTGGATCATAGGGGTCTCCTTACATCCATTGGGGACATTTATCAGGAGCGCTGTGTATTCAGGGCCCTTAGTACTATTAAGGATCCCACTCATCCACCCAGAATCCTCTTTAACTTTCTACCATCAGGCAGGACACACCAATGCATAAAAAGAAGAATGGTCAGGATGGGAACAGTTTACTTCCTCAGACCTTTAGGCTTCGGAATTCCTTGCCACATTGCATTTGAAGTGTCAATGGTTAAATACCTTACAATATTTAACTTATGCACTTTGCTTTGTTTATTTATGTGTAATTCATCTGTACATTTTATCCTTACTTTCCTAAATTATTGTGTGTTATATGTGTGTTATGTGTACCTCTGTGCTTTACACCTGGTTCGGAGAACATCATCTCATTTGACGGTATACTTGTATATAGTTAAATGACAATAAACTTGACGATCCACTATGTTTGTCCCTCCTCATCAGCAGATTTTCAACAATCAAAGCTTCGGCAGTGTCTGTAAATAGTGGAACTATTTTGTACTACAGAAAAAATTATACATAGAGGTTATACCAACTTGATCTCTTTTTCATTCACTATTGGGTTTTGACTTGTATGAAATACTTAGAATGGGATTGCTTTCTGGCTGAGAATTGTTCCTACTTGAAGACGATTTAGCAAAACATTTCATTCAGTTTTGTATATTGGAAAGATGAAAATGGTTTCATAAAACACAGTTTATGAAAAACAAAGTAGAATTGGATTTTAATATAATGCAAGGGCCCGTGTGCATTGAATTGGATTGGTGAAATGCCGGCTTCTATAATCATGCTCTGTATATTACAAGAGTCTCAATGTGTGGACTCTGCTCCTGTGAGGATCTCTACACCCTTCACATGGATGTCCAAAGGTCAAAGCCACTGGCTTGGCTTGTCCTGAGATTAGAGGCTTGATGTCTGCGAGTTTCTGACCAGAGGTCGGAGACTTCATGTTTTGATGTACGTGTGAAATGCGTCTCTTCTCCATCCATCCATCATCAACAACTCTATAGTCAGCATCATAACAACATTCAGGTTCCTGGGTGTCATTATTTCACAGGATCCCATGTGAGAGAATCACATTTCCTTCATTAACTAAAGGCTCGGCTGAGGATCTACTTGCTGCAGTTGCTCTAATTCCATCGTCCCCAGAACATACTGTGTGCAATTCTGCACTGTCATCAGAGAGAGCATCCTCACATCAAACATCACTCTCCATCGTCCCCAGAACATACTGTGTGCAATTCTGCACTGTCATCAGAGAGAGCATCCTCACATCAAACATCACTGTCTGGTTTGGTGGCTCCATCTTCCCCAGAGTATTCTGGGGACACTACACACCCTGCAAACTGCCTTTTCCAAAATCTCCCTTCCAGAAAGCTCTGTAAGACTATTAAAACAAAGATTTCACGGCATCTTAAAAGTTTCTTCCCTCAGGCAGTTAATTTGATCGACCAATGTAATTACCCCCCAACCCCTCTATCAATTACCCCCATCACTGCACTGTAAACTTTCTGTAATTGTGTTTACATTGTAATTACATTCTGGAATTTATGCTCTTTTTTATTCTGTATTCCTATTTAACTTTGATTTTTTAATGGTTGGTTATTCTATATAATTGTTGAATGTTGTTGTGTTTAGTTGCATGGCACATCCTGACCACAGCAAATTTCTAATCCATTACAGTCCTTTGCTGACCTTTTAACCTGCTCCAAATTCAATCTAATCTCCCCTCCCACATAGCCCTTCATTTTTCTATCATCCATGTGCTTATCCACGAATCTCTTAAATGCCTTGAGTACATATGCCTTTACCACTACCCAGGCATGGCGTTCTACACTCCCACCATTCTCTGTGTCAATAACCTACCTCTGATATCTCCCCCACACTTTCCTCCAATCACCTTAAAATTATGTCCACTCTTCTTTCTACCCTGGGAAAAAGTCTCTGTCTATCCACTCAGTCTAAGCCTCTTATCATCTTGTACACCCCTATCAAATGACCTCTAATTCTCCTTCTCTCCAAGGAGAAAAATCCTATCTTGCTCAACTTACCCTCATAAGACATGCTCTCTAATCCAGGAAGCATCCTAGTAAATCTCATCTGCACCCTCTCTAAAACTTTTTTATAATTAAGTGCGATCGTGAACAATAGCCAGATCAGAAATGCGGATATAGTCAACTAGTTCCCAAAGAGAATTCTGATAGGCCAATCAGATGGTTCATTGCTGCTCAGCAATAAAACATTTTAAAAAATCATATGTACAATTAAGAAACATTTAAAAAATAGTAGAAATACTGGAGTCATGATGATCATGATGAAGTCTGCTGGAGAGAGACATTTATACACATGCTGTCCTCCATAATTCAGAGAGATTGAAGGATAAGGTTACAGGGTGACAAAACGTGACAGGAGCACTTGGAACTAAAAGCTAATCCCTACCGGGAGAAAACAGCACCTGATCTTTCCGCACTGTTCTTCAGCAGTTTAAGGTCAGTTTAAGCAGATTAAGCTTCCACATCCTTCTTATAATAAGGTGACCTGAATTGAACACAATATGTAAATGTATATGGTAAAGAAAGCTGATCCCTGGCCCTTGACCGTTGTAGGGAGAATGGCCACAGATAGAACCCTAGTCAGAGACATTGAAAACCTCGGCTCTAAAGTTGGACTACACAGTGCTTAGCTTCCAGAGGTAGACAATGTTTGAGGAATAGTCCTTTATGGAAGTGGCAGATGGAGTGGTCTTCCTCAGCCCCTCCTGCCCTACCTGTGGCCCTTTAAGGGCCTCATGAGCCACCTGAGAATGAGAGGAAGTAAATTTTCTTCCATCCCAAGGGACAGGCTAAACGGTAGGAATATGATGTGGGTAGGTGGGACCCAACTATTTAACCCTCGCTTAGTCACAGGACCATTTGTTATGAACAATTAACCTACAAACTGGTATGTCTTTGGACTGTGGGGGGAAACCAGAACACCCAGAGGAAACCCATATGCTCATGGGGAGAACGTACAAACTCCTAACAGACAGTGCTGGAATTGAACTCTGATGTCCCAAGTGGTAATAGTGGCGTGCGAACTGCTACACTATTGTGGTGTCCTATAAATGCTACACTATTGTGGCGCCTAAATAAACCTTTCTCACAAAGTCAACATGTGTGATAACATTGTGTGACCCACTGCTGTAATAAAACCGATACCTGTTCATGCGGTTACAATATTTCAGCATACGTAATGAGGAGACTTTGCAGAGTACATCATTATTCACCTCACGTACGTAGCTGGTCCCACCTTTATCATTATTTGTGATGGATTTCCTAACTGCTTCTGTCACCTGCTGGTTTTACCAGGAGTGTGTGAACCAGTGTTAATTTATACTCTTTGACAGGATCGAGCTTCATCTCTGAAAATACCTTCATGCAGTAATAAGCTTTCAAATTAAAAATTGAAATGTGTTTAGGCCGAAAAAATATTGCCACAAACAGAATAAACAAAATTAAATAAAAAAAATCTTCCAGTTCTTGCTGTTCAATGTAATTTTCATCTTTTTATGGATCAGTTGAAATGGATTTTGTTGAATATTTTAAAGTCATGCATATTTTAGGGATTTGCAATAACAGCAAGAGGTGACTGCACTTCCCCCAAGTACTTCAGATCTAAATGGAATAACCCAGAAAACAGACAATTTGGTGTTATAATGTCACAAATCATCAGGGAACTATTCTCCCTGGATCATGTGATTGAATCTACCTTTACATTTTAACAGTCATGATATCAATGGATCAGCAAATAAAATCTTTTATGTGGTGCAGCACAGTATTGAAGAGGCCATTCAGTCCACTATTCTGTGCCAATCTTGAGAAGCCCATAAGACATAAGTGCAGAATTAGGCCATTTTGCCCTTCCAGTCTGCTCCACCATTCCATCGTGATGGATGTATTAACCCTCTCAGCCCCATTCTCCTGTCTTCTCCCTGCAACCTTTGAGGCCCTTAATAATCAAGAACCTATCAGCCTCCTCTTTAAATATACCCAATGACTTGGCCCCCAGAGCTGTCTACGGAGATGAATTTCACTGTCTAGCTAAAGAAATTCTTCCTCATCTCTGTTCTAAAGGAATGCCTTTGTATGCTGAGGCTGTGTGCTCTGGCCTTAGAGCCCCGACTATAGGAAAACTGCTCTCCACATCCACTCTACCTAGGCCTTTCATTATTCAATAGGTTCCATTGAGGTCCCCCCTCATTCTTCTAAATTGGAGTAGGTACAGTCCCACAGCCATTGAATGTGCCTCATACATTAACCCTTTCATTCCTGGGATCATCCTTGTGAACCTCCTCTGGACCTTCTCCAATACCCTTCTTAGGTAAAAGTCCCAAAAGTACCCACAATACTCAAGCCAATTTATACTGAATATCCTCCTCCTGTGTAGCATGCATATCCCCCCCCCCCCATTCCCTTCATGTTCCCCAGTCTGTCTAAAACTCCACCAGACTGCCTGTTTCCACCATTACCCTGGTAACCCCTTCCAGGAACCTAGCACTCTGTGTAAAATCTTGCCCCTCTCATCATCTTTAAACATTTCCTCTCCCCCTGGGAAAAAGTTTCTGTCCTTCTAGTCACGAATTCCAGTCGCCTCTGAATTGGAGGGTTCTGGGTTAAAATCTTACCCCACTACACAAATTTAACCTCCTGTGCAGTGAAGATGAGGAACGTTAAGACTTCATTTCGAAAGGGGAGGTGCACCAGAGGGAGGTGAGGGGAAGAGAAGGGTTAACAGGGGAGTCAGAATGGGGAATGGAATAAAAGAGGAGAGGGAGGGGTGAAATTACCGGAAGTTAGAGAAATCAACCTTCATGTTCTCAGGTTGGAGGCGACCCTGATGGAATATGAAGTGTTGCTGTTCCAACATGAGAGTGGCCTCATTGTGGCAGCAGAGAAGCCCATAGACCAACATGGAGGAATGGGAATAGGAAGTGGAATTGAAATGGTTGGCCACTGGGAAATCCTGTCTTTTGTGGCAGACAGAAACTTCTCCTTCGATGGTCCCAAGCCCGGTTGTAAAGGAGGAGGGTTGGCCCTGGGGCTAACAACCTCATCCTGTAAAAACCCAGAGCTACAGAAACGGCAACAGAAGCTCCCTGGGAGAGGAAGGATCTTCGTCTAGAAGATGTATGCAGTCATGTGTTGGAAAGGGCGATGGTGGTGGAGGTGGATACGAGAGGGTCTGTTAAGAGACGCCAACCTGGAGCTCAGAAAAACAGAGGGCTATGGGTAACCCTAGGTAATTTCTAAGGTAAGGACATGTACAGGTCAGCTTTGTGGGCTGAAGGGCCTGTACTGTGCTGTAGGTTTTCTATGTTTCTATGACTCTGGCAAGCTGCTGTTGGCAGCCTACACCCCGGCAGGGGTTGAGGAGGAGAAGTGGCATACCTAGGAGAACAATGAAGGGTCCTCAATCTATGTTGGGATACAGTGGATGACCCCGACAGACTCGCAGGTGAAGTGTGAAGACTGTGAGGGGCCCGGAATGGCAGTGAGTTGTGTACAGTTTTGATCACCCATCTGTTGGAAAGACACCACTAAACTGCAAAGGGTGCAGAGACGGTTCACAAGGATTCAAGGCCTGAGTGATAAGGAGAGGTTAGGCAGGTCAGGACGTTATTCTCTGATTTCAGGAGGTTGAGGGGTGCATGAAGTCATAAGGAGCTGGGACATGGAGAACACACGTCCTTTTCCCCAGGGTTGGGGAACTAACAGGACCTGAGGGGGAACTTCTGTTAGTAGAGGATGGAAGGTATATGGAATGAGCTACCAGAGGAAGTAGTTGAGATAAGAAATTTGACAATATTTGAAAGCTATTTAGGAAAGTGCATGGTGAGGATCAGCTTAGAAAGATCCTCGAGCCAAACTCGAGCCATTGGGTCTAGTTTAGTAGGTACCATGGTTGGCATGGACAACTTGAGCCAAAGGGCCTGTTTCCATGAGGTATATTGATTGACTGGCTGCATCATGGCCTGGTATGGAAACACCAATTCCCTTGAATGGAAAATCCTACAGCCCAGTCCATCATGGGTAAATCCCTCCCCACCTCTGAGCACATCTACACAAGACGTTGTTGCAAGAAAGCAATATCAGGGACACCCACTACCCAGGCCATGCTCTTTTCTCACTGCTGCCATCAGGAAGAAGGACTCACACCACCAGGTTCAGGAACAGTTATTACCTCAAAGCCATCAGGCTCTTGAATAAAAGTGGATAACTTCAGTCAGCTTCACTTGCCCCATCGCTGAAATATTTCCATAACCTGTGGATTCACTTTCAAGGACTCTTCATCTCATGTTCTCAATATTTATTGCTTATTTAGTTATTATTGTTATTTCTTTCTTTTTGCCTTTTGCACACTGGTTGAATGCCCAAGTTGGTGCAGTCTTTCATTAATTCTGTTATGGTTATTATTCTATTATGAATTTATTGAATATGCCTGCAAGTAAATAAATATCGGGGTTGTGTACGGTGACATATATGTTCTTTGATAATAAATTTACTTTGAACTTTGAACTACTACGCTATGATTCTACCTATGCCTACGTGGGTTACCATAGCAACATATTCCACTTGAATGAATTGAGTGGGATCGGAGGCAAAGGTGTTTCGTTCGAGAGTGCAGAGCTCATGATGACTGTACTTATCCACTGTCCATAGGGAGTAACGTTCATTACATTGTTCATGTACTGATGCCACTGGGCCACTAACACTTCTAAGTGTTAGAAGTAACATTGGGGATTGAGTTCAGGAGTTATGAGGTAATGTTGCAGCTCTATAAAACTCTGGTTAGACCACACTTAGAATATTGCATTCAGTTTCTGTTGCCTCATTACAGGAAGGATGTGGAAGCTCTCGAGAGGGTGCAGAAGAAATTTACCATGATGCTGTCTGGATTAAAGAGCATGTATTAGGAGGAAAGGTTGAGTAAGCTTTTCTCTTTGGAGTGAAGGGGATGAGAGGTGACAACAGAGATGTACAAGATGATAAGAGGCAAAGATCGAGTGGATAGTTAGAGACTTTTTCCCAGGACGGAATTGGCTAATATAAGGGGGCATAATTTTAAGGAGTTTGGAGGAAAGTATAGGGAGGATGTCAGAGGTAGGTTATTTACACGGAGAATGGTGGGTACATGGAACGCCCTGCTGGGGATGGTGTTAGAGGCAGACACATTAGCGACATTTAACAGAGTCTTAGATAGGAAAAATGGAACACTGTGAGCTGTGTAGGAGGGAAGGGTTAGATTTAGCAAGGTTAAAAGGATGGCACAAGGTTCTGGGCTGTAAGGCCCATTCCTTTTGTGTGAACACACGCCAACAGTACTATAGAAATTTAACCAGAGACAGCGATATCGTCACATTGGATCAACTTATCAGGGCATTGGACTGGCACCTGATGCCTTGTGAGCAAACTTGGTCAACAGCTGGCATTATTCAGTTCTGTGTAGAAAGCAGCCTGCATTTTAAATATTCCAACTATGTAAATAACAGTTGACTTGATTTTAATTTAACCCATAAACAGGAGGAGACTTGCATTCAAGCCCTTCTGGGAATTCTGCCCTGATGCTCAGCCAAGCCATACAAAATTAGCAAATCTCAAGCATCAACAGCGGTGGCATGAAGCTATCGAAGTGTAAAAACTAAATGAAATTAGCCTACAGATGACAAGGGTCATTGAAACACATCACCAACATGACTGGGGAGGTAGCTCACTCATCCCCAATGGGCCAGTGTCATCTGAGGCTCTGCCCCTCACCTTATAGGCCTCTGAATTATTTTTAAAGATGTCTTCTCTGAAAGAGTATTTTTAACATGAATCAAATAGATCAAATTATTCAAAAAATTTAAGAAGGTAAAAAACATTAAATTAGTACTAATTAAATAATTAGAAAGGATAAAATGAAATAAAATTAACTCGAGCTTCTAACTTGTGGTTAGTGCAATGCATCTTGGTGCCAGTGATCACTGACTGGGGTTCAATTCTTGCCACTGACTGAAAATTAACGATTAGATTTATTTAACACACACAAAATGCTGGTGGAACACAGCAGGCCAGGCAGCATCTATAGGGAGAAGCGCTGTCGATGTTTCGGGCCAAGACCCTTCGTCAGGACTGCAGCGCTTCTCCCTATAGATGCTGCCTGGCCTGCTGTGTTCCACCAGCATTTTGTGTGTGTTGCTTGAATTTCCAGCATCTGCAGATTTCCTCGTGTTTGCTGATTAGATTTATTTGTCGTGTGTACATTGAAACATCGAGATATATAGTGAAATGCATTGTCTGTGACAAATCAAATCAGTGAGGATTGTTCTGGGCAGCCCACAAGTGTCACTTGGCTTCTGGTGATGAGATAGCGTCCCCAGAACTCACTAATCCTAACCATACGGTATACGTTTGGAACGTGGGAGGAAACCCGCGGGGACAACGTACAAACTCCTCACAGACAGCACGTTCGTCCCATGACTGTGTGGCTTTCCTCCGGGTTCTCCAGTTCCCTCCACATTTCAAAGACGTACGGGACAGGGTTTGCCATGGAACACTTGCGGGCTGCCCCCAGCACATCCTCAGACTGCGTTGGTCGTCGGTGCAAACGATGCATCTCACTGTAAGTTTCCACGTACAAGTGACAAATAGAACTAATCTTTAACCTCTGACCTCAGTAGGTGGGGTCGTTGCTGAATGGCTTTCTTCAGCCTAACACTGAGGGCAGATGTGCAGTACATCTGGTGCTGGGGTCAGTGGAATGGTCCACGGTGGAGCAGGAGGTAGGATACACCAACATCTGATCTCCGGCTCTCGACTGGGACCAAAGCGGCCGACATCAAAGTTTAAAGTAAATTTATATCAAAGTATGTATATACTCTATTACCATTTTCATGCAGACATTCACAGTAGAACACAGAAATACAAACAGTAGGATCAGTGAAAAACTACACACAAAGTTAGACTGACAATCAATGTGCAAAAGACAGACTATGCAAATACAAAAAATTATAATAAATAAATAAAATATTACTGAGAAGATGAGTGGTCGAGTCCTTGAATGAGAGTCCGTAGGTTGTGGGAACATTTCAATGTTGAGGTGAGTGAAGTTATGCCCACCTGTCAGGAGCCTAATGGATGAGGGGTAATAACTGCGCCTGAACATAGTGATGAGGGACCTGAGGCTTCTGTACCTTCTTCTTGATGGCAGCAGTGAGGAGAGAGCAGGGTCTGGGTGGTGGGGGTCCCTGGTGATGGATACTGCTTTCTTGTGACAGTGCTCCACGTAGATGTGCTCAATGGTGGGGAGGGCTTTACCTGTGACAGATGGTGTTGTATTCACCTGTTTCTCCCCCACATAAGACAACTCCCCAACAGTCACCTTTGTGCTGTAGCCTCAGATACCCGAGAACAAGACTTGCAACCCTAACGTGGGTCTTGGGGAAGTATGACCAGATCCTAGACATTAGCCCAATCATACAGATTAGCTCCAAGATGGCAATGATCAAATGTAAGTGTGACTTGAGTAGCTTTATTCAAAATCAGAAGAATCAGGCTTATTATCACTAATATATGTTATAAAATTTTGTTGTTTTGCCGCATCAGTACGTTATACTACATAAAATATACTATACATTACAACAGAAATATGCACTCAATTGCCACTTTATTAGATACCTGCTGTACCTAACAAAGCAGCCGCTGAGTGGTCCTCGGCTGCTGTAGCCCATCCACTTCAAGGTTTGATGTGTTGTGCATCCAGAGATGCTCTTCTGCACACCACCGTTGAAACACGTGGTTATTTGAGTTACTGTCACCTTCCTCTCAACAACAACTGAACCTCTTGACCATGTCTGCATGCTTTTATGCACCGAGTTGCAGCCACATGATTGGCTGATTAGATACTTGCATTAAAGAGCAGGTGCACATGTGTAGTTAACAACGTGGCTATGGAGCGTATGCTGTGAAATTTGTTGTCTTGTGTCAGCAGTACAGTGCAAGACAATAAATCACAGTAAGAAATATATACTAAAGTGAGCAAAAATAGCGTGTCACGTGTGGCAATTGTGATGCTGAGATGGATTCTAATCCACATTACATCTAAAAGTCAATGGCCTTTATTATGTCCCTGCGAGGAGTCCAACTACATTTGCCAACTTCAAAGTCAAGTTTATTGTCACCTGCACAAGTCCGTGTGTGCACAGGTGCAATGAAAAACTTACAGGCATCACAGGCACAGAGCATGGACGCACCTTTTGCAAAAAAACCAGAAATTAAACATAAATTATTCACAAGCTTTCCAAGAAGACACATTTAGAACAAAAAATGCAAACGGAGAAACAAGCAGTTGATGTTTCAGACAGATTGCCTTCATCAGGACTCTCGAGATGGCGACTGTTTATTCATTTCCATCAATACTGTCTGACCTGCTGAGTTCCTCCAGCAACTGTGTGTGTGTGTGTGTGTGTGTGTGTGGTGTGTGTGTGTTGCTCTGGAGTTCTAGCATCTGCAGAATTTCTTGTGTTTCAAAGTTCAAAGTAAATTTATTAACAAGGTGCATACATGTCAGCACATACAACCCTGAGATTCATTTTCTTGTGGGCATTCTCACCAAATCTACAGAACAGTAACTATAACAGGATCAATGAAAGATCTACCAGAGTGCAGAAAACAACAAACAGGGCAAATGCAAATATAAATAAATAGCAATAAATAACCATAACATGAGATAACAAGATAGAGTCCTTAAAGTGAGATTATTGATTATGGGAACTTTTCAATGATGGGGCAAGTGAAGTTGAGTGTAGTTATCCACTTTAATTCAAGAGCCTGATGACTGAGGGGTAGTAACTGTTCTTGAACCTGGTGGTGTGAGCCCTGAGGGCCTTGTGGGGCTTCAGTACCTCCTTCCAGTTCCAGAACGATTTGACTTGATGCTTTTTTTTGCATGGTCTAGTAAGGACAAATTATAAGCTCTCAAAGCAGTAACTTCAGCAAAAGTCAGGACCTTGTAACCAGTCGAATAAAGGTTGAAAGTATTTGGAATAATCAGAAAAAAATCGATATTACCTATTCCTGAGATTAAGTTCTGGCCCTGATCCACAGCGTGCTCTATGTATAAAAGCGAATATCGATCTGGTGGATTTAAAATCTCTCCCAGGTAATGGCTTCATTAACTGGAAATGAAATGTGGATTGATCGCTGAACGTTGATGTAGAATCCATTATCCAGAACTCATTACAGCTGGCAGATTGACAACAGAATTCAGAAGGCATTTATAATATTTATAAACACTGTATTTTAGGAATGATTTGGTTAGTTTGTCATAGGAAAGATGCAGTTAATCTAGAAAGAGTGCCGGAAAGATTTGAGGATTTTGCCAGGGCTGTAGGGTGAGGTTAGCCAGGGTAGGCCTTTACACCTTGGAACATCGGAGAATGAGGTGTGACCTCATTGCAACGCACACAAAGTGCTGGAGGAACTCAGCGGACCAGGCTCTTCTCTTCTTTGGAAGAGAAGTCAACATGTTTCCAATTATGAGAGGCAGAGATAAGGTGGATGTTAACAGTCTTTTCATGGGTAGGGGAGTCCTGAACTGTGGTTTAGCGAGAGAAGCGTTTTCCACACAGAGGGCGGTGAATGTATGGAACGAGCTGTCTGATGAAGTGGTTGGGCCAGGTAAAGTGATATAATAAAAATAGCCCATAAACACATTCTGCAGATCTGGAAATCCAGGGCAACACACACAAAATACTGAAGGAACTCAACAGGTCAGACAGCATCTATGGAGGGGAATAAACAATCAATGTTTCAGGCTGAGACCCTTCTTCAGGACTGGAAAGGAAGGGAGCAGAAGCTGGAAAAAAAGGAGGGGAAGGGAGGAGTACAAGGTGGCAGGTGATTGGTAAGACCAGGTGAGATGATAAGTAGAAGAAGTAAAGGGCTGAAGAAGAATGAGTCTGATAGGAGACAACAGTGGACCATAGAAGAAAGGGAAGGAGGAGATGAACCAAAGGGAGGTGATGGGCAGGTGAAGAGATCAGAGGGCATAAGAAAGGGGCCAGAGTGGGGGATGAAAGAAGAGAGAAAGGGGAGGGGTAGAAATGATTGAAAGTTAGAGAAATCAATGTTCATCATTTAAGCAGCACTTGGATATGTACATGAGAAGATTTGCTTTATTTGTCACATGTAGATAAAGCAGACAGTGAAATGTGTGTACCAATGACCAACACAGTCCGAGGATGTGCTGAGGGCAGCCTGCAAGTGCCACCATACTTCCGGCACCAACATAGCATGCCCACAACTTACTAACCCGAACCCCAACGTCTTTGAGAATGTGGGAGGAAAGCAGAGGATCTGAAGGAAACACACAGGGAGACCATAAGACACAAGAACAGAATTTGTCCTATTGAGCCTGCTCCACCATTCAATTTGGAGAAGGTACAAATTCCTTAGGGCTAGGAGGGATATGGGCTGAATGCAGGAAATTGGAACTAACTTGGGCCAAAGGGCCTGTAGCTGTACTGTATTGCTTTATGCCCCTGTGTCTCTATGAACCTAATGTTGGGGCTTTCAAAGACCACTTCAGAAAATTAAGAGGATGGACACCAAAGGTTTATAACAATCACTCTTCAAGCAACACACCACTCCAGTTTGACATTCTGCTCTTTCACGAGCTGTTAATGCAGAGCTGGTTTCATCGTAGCTAATTGTACTTGGTACCTATGTTTTCACTGTAACACCCACACATAATTTCTACTGAGTGGCTGTTAATGGCGATATCGCTATCTATACGTGTTATTATCAGAGCCCAAGGTCACGAGATAGGATCAACAAAGCTTTCAAACACAAACCGGCCTAGGTTCCAGACACCACTTGGACACAATAAATACACTTGATGTAATCACCTCCAGTAACAACTTGCTATGCCCTTGGAAATTATCTTGTTTTAAATATTCAAATCTCCTTTACTTCCCACAAGGAACACACACACTCTGTGTGTTATCAAATTAAAACAAAAGATCAAACACTTGTTTCCTTATTGCTGAAGTGGGTGGGGAAGAGGGGAAGAGTAACAAAAATACCTAAATTAACAGGTGTGATGAATTAAATACTGGAAGGGCAGGCAGCATCTGGGGGGGGGGGGGGGGGGGATAGACAGTCCTAATGAAGGGCCTCGAGGCAAAATATCAGCTGTTTTTTACCCTCCGTAGATGCTGCCTGACCTGTTCCAGCATTTTGTGTGCATTGTTCTGAATTTCCAGCATCTGCAGAATGAGCCCCCAAACCCCCCATTTTGCTACTGTTTAAGGTGTGTTGGCCTATACCAGTGCCAGTACATTGTGGAGCTTTAACATCAGGTCAGCTTTACAGATCTCGAACAGCTTTTGTGTCCTTGTCTCTTCTTTAAGCCCATCGGGCTTAAAGAAACGGGGATGGTGCCGGAGGATTGGCGTATTGCTCATGTGGTTCCATTGTTTAAAAATGGTTCTAGGAGTAAACCTGGCAATTATAGGCTTGTCAGTTTGACGTCAGTGGTGGGTAAATTAATGGAAAGTATTCTTAGAGATGGTATATATAATTATTTGGATAGACAGGGTCTGATTAGGAACAGTCAACATGGATTTGTGCGTGGAAGGTCATGTTTGACAAATTTTATTGCATTTTTTGAAGAGGTTATGACGAGGGTAAAGCAGTGGATGTTGTCTATATGGACTTCAGGTAGGCCTTTGACAAGGTTCCGCACAGAAGGTTAGTTAGGAAGGTTCAATTGTTAGGTATTAATATTGAAGTAGTAAAATGGATTCAACAGTGGCTGGATGGGAGATACCAGAGAGTAGTGGTGGATAACTGTTTGTCAGGTTGGAGGCCGGTGACTAGTGGTGTGCCTCAGGGATCTGTACTGGGTCCAATGTTGTTTGTCATATACATTAATGATCAGGATGATGGGGTGGTAAATTGGATTAGTAAGTATGCAGATGATACTACGGTAGGTGGTGTTGTGGATAATGAAGTAGGTTTTCAAAGCTTGCAGAGAAATTTAGGCCAGTTAGAAGAGTGGGCTGAACGATGGCAGATGGAGTTTAATGCTGATAAGTGTGAGGTGCTACATTTTGGTAGGAATGATCCAAATAGGACATACATGGTAAATGGTAGGGCATTGAAGAATGCAGTAGAACAGAGTGATCTCGGAATAATGGTGCATAGTTCCCTGAAGGTAGAATCTCATGTGGATAGGGTGGTGAAGAAAGCTTTTGGTATGTTGGCCTTTATAAATCAGAGCATTGAGTATAGGAGTTGTGATGTAATGTTAAAATTGTACAAGGCATTGGCAAGGCCAAATTTGGAGTACTGTGTACAGTTCTGGTCACCGAATTATGGGAAAGATGTCAACAAAATAGAGAGAGTACAGAGAAGATTTACTAGAACGTTACCTGGGTTTCAGCACTTAAGTTACAGGGAAAGATTGAACAAATTAGGTCTTTATTCTTTGGAGTGTAGAAGGTTGAGGGGGGACTTGATAGAGGTATTTAAAATTATGAGGGGGCTGGATAGAGTTGACGTGGATAGGCTTTTTCCATTGAGAGTAGGGGAGATTCAAACAAGAGGACATGAGTTGAGACTTCGGGGGCAAAAGTTTAAGGGTAACATGAGGGGGAATTTCTTTACTCAGAGAGTGGTGGCTGTGTGGAATGAGCTTCCAGTAGAAGTGGTAGAGGCAGGTTCGATATTGTCATTTAAAGCAAAATTGGATAGGTATATGGACAGGAATGGAATGGAGGGTTATGGGCTGAGTGTGGGTCAGTGGGACTAAGTGAGAGTAAGTGTTCAGCACAGACTAGAAGGGCCGAGATGGCCTGTTTCCGTGCTGTAATTGTTATGTGGTTATATCACCCCCACTGGTGCTGAGGCCATTGAAAGCAGCTCGGCAGAGTCTTCTGTCTTGGGCAAATCTGTCAAGTTGTCCTCAGGTGTAGCCTGTCTTCAAAGATCCTTCCTCTCCCAGGGATGAGGTTTTTGGAGCTTCTGTTTGCATTGTGTTGGGGTGGGGTTGCTAGCCCCATGCGCAAACCTCCTCCTCTTGCTGCCAGGCTTGGGACCCTCCATGGCGGAACTGTCCTTCTCTCACTGTGATTCATTTTCAGTAATCTCTCTGCCTCTTTCTCTGTCACTCTGTCTTTGACCCCCTCCCTTCCACCTCACCCCACTCCCACCTTCCCTATCTTTGCTTTTCCCCCCGGTGGCTCAAGGTCTCTATCGTGCAATGTCTCTATCAGGACCCGACCAGTGACGACTTTTGAGAAAGTCCCTTTCCACCGTTTACTCACTTCCACACCCCTTCCCTAAAATCTCTCCTGGCCAGAAGTCTCATGCCCAGATATCTCCTGTCCAGATGTCTCATGGACCCACTTGTATTGCCTGCTCCTGGATGTGTCACCAACAGAACAACAAGCTTTTCCCCCCAGGTTGGTACAGAAGGGCAGTGATTATCACAACGCTTTACGGTACCAACAACATGAGTTCAACTCCCACCACTGAATGTAAGGAGTTTGTTCACTGTCCATGTGACCACATGGGTTTCCTCGAGGTGTTCCAGTTTTCTCCCACAGTTGGAGACATAACATTAGTAGGTTAACTGGTCATCATAAATTGTCCTGTGATTAGGCTAGAGTTAAACCGGGGGTTGCTGGGTGGTGCAGCTTGAAGGGATGAAAGAGCCTATTCTGTTCTGTAGCTCAATGAATAAATAAGGTTGGGTCAGATGCAAACTGGAGGTCATGGGTTAAAGGTGAAATGTGAACTATTCAAGGTGGACATGAGGAGGAACTTCACTCGGAGGATGGTGAGATGTGGAACGAGCTGCCGGCAGCAGTGGTAGACATGGGTTTGATTTCAACATTTAAGAGAGATTTGGATAGGTACATGGATGGGAGGATATGACCATAAGGGATAGAAGCAGACTGAGGCTGTCTGGCCAGCTGAGTCTGCTCTACCATTCCGTCATGGTGCACACCCTCCTCTGGACCCTGGTGTAGGTAGGGGGCACTAGACAGATCAAGTTGGCACAGACTAGATGGGTCAAAGAATCTGTTTCCATGCTGTTGTGCTCTATGACTCTGTTAGCAGGTGGTTTAGGGAACAGGGACCATGTGCTCTAAACGATGGGGAAAGGATACGTTGCGGGGGGTGGGGGAGTGGGTGAACCTTGGGAATAGTGAGAAGGCAATAAGACTTGGGAGCATCAAGTCTGCTCCACCATTCCATCATGGCTGATTTATTATCCCTCTCAACCCCATTCTCCTGCCTTCTTCCCATAACCTTTGACACCCTGATTAATCAAGAACCTACAGAGGTATACAAAATTATGAGGGGTATAGATAGGGTAAATGCAAGCAGGCTTTTTCCACGGAGGTTGGGTGGGACTACAACCAGAGGCCATGGGTTAAGGGTGAAAGGTTAATGGAAGCAGAAGGGGAAACTCAGATTGTACAGAAGTTCAGTACTGACTAAATGGGCCAAAGGTTCTGTTTCTATGCTGTACTTTTCTATGACTCTATGGTGCTATCAAACTCAGTTTACAATATACCCAATGACTCGGTCTCCATGACAATGAATTGCACAGATTCACTGCCCTCTGGCTAAAGAAATTCCTCCTCATCTCTGTTTGGCAAGAATATTTATATTCTGAGGCTGTGCCCTCTGGTCCTAGACTCCTCCACCAAAGGAAACAACCATTCCATGTCCACTCTAAAGCAACACACTCAAAATGCTGGAGGATCTCAGCAGGCCAGGCAGCATCTATGGAAAAGAGTAAACTGTCGACATTTTAGGCCGAGACCCGTCATCAGGACTGGAAAGGAGGGGGAGAAATCAGAGTAAGGAGGTAGAGGAAGGGGAGGAAGAAGTACAAGGTGGCAGGTGATGGGTGAAACCCGGACAGGCGGAGAGGGTGAAGTAAAGAGCTGGTGGAATGCAGCACTGTCGACGTTTCGGGCCGAGACCCTTCGTCAGGACTAACTGAAAGAAAAGAGCAGGGAGATTGATTGGTGAAAAAGATAAAGGGCTGGAGGAGGGGTAATCTGATAGGAGAGGACAGAAGTCCATGGAAGGGAGGGAGGAGGTGTACCAGAGAGAGTTGATGGGCAGCTAGAGGGGGAAACGGGAATAGGGAATGGTGAAGGGGGGGGTGGGCCATTGCCAGAAGTTTGAGAAATCGATGTTCATGCCAGCAGGTTGGAGGCTACAGATTTTCTTGTGTTTCTGCCACACCCACTCTGTCTCGGTTTTTAAAGTGGTCTTCACGTGAGCTGCTTAAACATATAGCCTCAAGACACATGACGACGTGATAAATGATTAACGGGATGTTTAAATGGTTAGGTGGAGTGCCCTATAGTTCTTCCAAATTGATATAGCTAACAGATAGTCAATTGTATCGCTCTGATAATTTTGATAACCACATGCTTTTTTTTTAATAGCTATGGCCCCGCCAATTTGTTAGCACAGCAAATATTTGGTAACTTTACTTTTGGAGGTTGACAGTAGCAGGGAGGATAATTCATCTGCCTTTTCTACAAGCCCACAAATTCTAAAAGCCATTGTCTTGTGCTTGAACACTTCTAGAGTCATACAGTAATACAGAGAATCAGACACAAAGGAGATTCTGCAGATGTTGGAAATCCCGAGCAACAAACACAAAATGCTGGAGGAACTCAGCAGGTCAGGCAGCATCTATGGAGGGGAATAACAGTTGATGTTTGTGGCTGAGACACTTTATTAAGACTGGAAAGGAAGGTAGAAGATGTCAGAATAAGAAGCAACACACACAAAATGCTGGTGGAACGCAGCAAGCCAGGCAGCAAGGGTCTCGGCCCGAAACATCAACTATACTTCTTCCATAGCTGCTGCCTGGCCTGCTGCGTTCCACCAGCATTTTGTGTGAGTTGCTTGAATTTCCAGCATCTGCAGATTTCCTTGTGCTCCAGAATAAGAAGGTGGGTGGGGTGGGGGTGTAGAGGACAAGCTGAAGGTGATAGGTGTGACCAGGTGTGTGGAGGAGAATCAGATTCAGGTTCATTATCACTGACACATGTCATGAAATGTGTTGTTTTGTGGCAGCAGTACATAGCAATAGGTAAAAAAATTACAATAAGAATATACACGCGGTGGCCGTTTCATTAAGGACACCTGCACACCTGCTCGTTACTGAAAATATCTAATCATCCAATCATTTGGCAGCAACTCAATTCAGAAAAGCATGCAGGCATAGTCAAGAGGTTCAACTGTAGTTCAGATCAAACATTAGAGTGGGCTAGAATTGTGATCTAGGTTATCTTGACCACGTGATAATTGTTGGTGCCAGATGGGGTGGTTTGAGTATCTCAGAAACTGCTGATCTCCTGGGATTTTCACACACAACGGTCTCTAGAGTTTACAGAGAATGGTGTGAAAAACAAAAATAATCCGGGGAATGGCATTTCTGTGGGTGAAAACACCTTGTTAATGAGAGAGGTCAGAGGAGAATGGCCAGACTGACAGGAAGGTGACAGTAACTCAAATAAACATGCATTTATGCATAGGTATATATTCCTTATTGTAATTTGTACAACCATTTACTTAGTATATATCATAATAATTTAAAGTAATTAGTCATATACTGCACTGTACTGCTGCTGCAAAAACAACAAATTTCACGACATTTGTCAGTAGGCTAATAAACCTGATTCAGATTCATATTCTGACAACATCACTTCAAAGAGCATTGCTGCCATATTTCATAATCACCCAGTTACATTTCATGTCATTTAAAGGCCCTGATATTTCGGAGCTGTCTTGTGAGAACTCTTCACAGAAGACTATTGGACAAGTGTAATCCACATTAAATCTTCCACTGACCTTTAAGTCTAAAAAACTGAGTGACAGTACTTTCACAGTAATGGGTGAGGAAAGCTGTGCTCGCTGCATTTAATGACTAAAAGGACCAATAAAGAACATTCAAGCTGGTCCACCCAGTGTTAGAAGTTTGAAAGTTATTGGAGCGCCTCTTTCTTTGAACCATCAAGCTGCTTCTTCTGTTGAAACCAAACCACGGTCTCTTCCTAGAGACCTCACAGACTCAAAACACTGCAGGCATTGTTGGATTAGACTGTTCAAATGTATCTTTCCTTGCAGTTTAACAATTAATTATCTGCATGTATTTTAATAACTACTAGCTGTATATACTGTGGATGTAAACTGTTTAGGATGTTTCCTAGTGGTCACAGTATGTATATACAATTGTTTACTGAGTTCCCTAGCTGATATATTTGTATGATTCTGGAAAGCTCTGGAATCTTCTCTGGTGCTACATTATTTGAATAGGGGTTTCCTGATTGGCTGACTCTTTTTAGTGAATTTACATGGATTATAAAAAGAGCTAACCAGGAAGCTTTCTTTTTCAAAGATTCCACGTACATTTTTAAAATCAAAGTATGTGTGCAGTATACAACCCTGAGATCGCGTTTCTTTTCCCCTTCACTCGCTAGCCTCTGGTCCAGTCACTGTCTTAAATTTTCTTTTTTCTAAACTTAATGAAACAATCATGAATCAATGATTTTGTGCCTCTCTAACTTCCTAAAGAACCTTGCATTTAAAACATTTGAGCTGCCGAAAGATTCTCTACTGAAAATTAACTTTAAAAGACTACCTGGATTAATATGTGTCCACAGGTAGAGAAGAGGTGTAGAATGCAGTTTAGAAAAACATAGATCATAGAACAGCACAGTATAGTACAGGTGCTTTGATCTATGATATTATGCTGACCTTTCAAACTAATCTAACACCAATCAAATGCTTCCCTCCTACATATCCTGCCTATTTTTTTTCATCCATGAGCCTATTTAAGAACCTCTTTAATCTTCCTAATGTAGCTGCCTGTACCATCACCCTTGGCAGCGTGTTCCACACACCCACCAATCAGGCAGCTTCTTTTGATAGAGAGATGAATTTGCAGCAATTAGGAGTTAATGATTGTTAAACACAGAGATTCTGCAGATGCTTCAAATCCAGAGCAACGCACACAAATTGCTGGAGGAACTCAGCAGATCAGGCAGCATCTATGGAAATGGATAAACAGTTGATGTTTTGGGCTGAGACCTTTCATCAGGACTGGAAAGGAAGTCAGAATGAAGGGGTGGGCGGAGGGGAGGAGTACGAGCTGGCAGGCGTTAGGTGAGACCAGGTGAGAGGGAAGGCGGGTGGTGGAGGGGGTTAGATGAGAATCTGGGAGGTGATGGATGAAGAGGTAAAGGGCTGGAGAAGGAATCTGATGGGAGATGAGAGTGGATCATGGGAGAAAGGGAAGGAGAAGGGGCACCAGAGGGAGGTGATGGACAGGTGAGGAAATGAGAAGGGCAAGAAGGGAACCAGAAAGGGGAATGGAGAAAGAGAGAAGGGTGTGTGTGGGGCGGGGGGGGGGAGAAATTACTGGAAGTTAGAGAAGTCAATATTCATACCGTCAGGTCTGGCTGGCAGGCTGATGACTCTTTCTTCAGTTTGTCTCACTCTGGATATAGGAAAATTTCTAAATGGTGAAAATCAGGTCCCCACCCTGCTCCTGTCCAGTTTAGACAGAAAAAGAAAGAACAGCTTCTTCCCCTCCACCATCAGATTTCTGAACAGACAACGAACTAATGTACACTATCTCAGTCTTTGGCACTCCCCTCTCTTTTTGAATGAATTATTTAATTTAATTTATATATAGGCACACCCAGCCCTGAGGCACCAGGCAAGGTAATTTGATCCCAAACAACTAGTTTATTGATCATCACAAAATGTCTCTCTGGTGCTTCCCACTCCCTCCACTCTCCCTTCCCCTTTTCCCAACCATGATTCCCCTCTCCCTGCCCCCTTCCACAATCCACAATCCAATCCACAATAGAGACCCATATCAGAATCAGGTTTATCATCACTCACATACGTCATGAAATTTGTTTTTTTTTGTGGCAGCAATACATGCAATACATAAAATTACTACAGTACTGTGCAAAAGTCTTAGGCAAAAATTTGGCATTGTGCATTTACATTTAGTGGGTTCAGAGAGGCTCACCCGCGACCCTGTGGAACATAGAGCAGTCAGGAACTGGTATATCAGCCCCTGTTGCTAATGTATAGATCTACCGTGGCCTGTATTCTTTCCTTTCCTGACTGTCCCATTGGGGAGAACACACACAGCAGTTCTCATCGAGGGTCAACAGTGGAAAGGGTGAGCAGCTTCAAGTTCCCAGGGTTCAACATCTCTGAAGATCTATCCTGGGCCCACCATATCGATACAATTATGGAGAAGGCTTCTTATTACATTGTACAACTCTACTAAGTCTCGTCTCATTCTCCTTTGCTCCAGTGGGAAAAACCCAAGCTTCCACAACTTATCCCATTAGACATGCTCTCGAATCCAGGCAGCACTATGAATGAGATATTCTGGACTGGGACTCTTCATGAGTTTTGATGAAGGGTCCTGACTGTTATTCCTTTCCATAGGTGCTGCCTGATCTGCTGAGTTCCTCCAGCATTTTCAACTTCAAGTTTATTGTCATCTGACTGTACATATATACAGCCAAATGAAACAACGTTCCTCTGGACCAGGCTGCACCCACAAAACATATATCACATACAGTGCATAAAACAAAATATTACCATAAATAAGTTAATAAAATATAATTCAAAATGCATGTAGCGTGCAGCACAGGTGAACAGTAAACAATTTACTCCTAGTGACGAGACCTCAGTGGTGACAGGGTGTTCATTAGTCTCACAGCCTGAGGGAAGAAGCTATTACCCAGTCTGGCAGTCCCAGTCCTGATGCTCCTGTACCTCCTTCCTGACAGTAGTGAGTCAAAGAGGTTATGGGATGGGTGGTAGAGATCCTCAACAATGCATTGGGCCCTTTGGGCCCTTGACTTCCTAACCGGAAGACCACACTCTGTGCGGATTGGTGATAATATCTCCTCCTCACTGACAATCAACGCTGGTGCAGCTTAGGGGTGTGTGCTTAGCCCACTGCTCTACTCTCTATATACACATGACTGTGTGGCTAGGCATTGCTCAAATACCATCTATAAATTTGCTGATGATACAACCATTGTTGGTAGAATCTCAGAATGAGATGAGAGGGCGCACAGGAGTGAGATATGCCAACTAGTGGAGTGGTGTCGCAGCAACAACCTGGCACTTAACGTCAGTAAGACAAAAGAGCTGATTGTGGACTTCAGAAAGGGTAAGATGAAGGAACACATACCAATCCTCACAGAGGGATCAGAAGTGGAGAGAGTGAGCAGTTTCAAGTTCCTGGGTGTTAAGATCTCTGAGGATCTAACCTGGTCTCAACATATCGATGCAGCTATAAGGAAGGCAAGACAGCGACTATACTTCATTAGGAGTTTGAAGAGATTTGGTATGTCAACAAAAACACTCAAAAACCTCCACAGATGTACCATGGAGAGCATTCTGACAGGCTGCATCACTGTCTGGTATGAAGGGGACACTGCACAGCACTGAAAGAAGCTGCAGAGGGTTGTAAATTTTCTCGGCTCCATCTTGGGTACTTGCTTACAAGTATCCAGATCATCTTCAAGGAGCGGAGTCTCAGAAAGGCAGCATCCATTATTAAGGACCTCCAGCACCCAGGGCATGCTCTTTTCTCACTATTACCATCAGGTAGGAGGTAGAGAAGCCTGAAGACACACACTCAGCGATTCAGGAACAGCTTCTTCCCCTCTGCCATCTGATTCCTAAATGGACATTGAACCCATGAACACTACCTCACTTTTTAAATATATATTATTTCTGTATTTGTACAATTTTAAAAAATTTATTCATTACATGTATACTGTAATTTATTTATTTAATATTTTTATTTTGTTTTTCATGTATGTTATGTATTGCATTGAACTGCTGCTGCTAAGTTAACAAATTTCACAACACATGCTGGTGATAACAAAGCTGATTCTGATTCTGTATAATGCTGCTGGTAAATGTCACAGATAGGGGAGACGGAGACCCCGGTGATCCTCTTCTGTGTGTGTTCCTCTGGGTTTCCAGCATCTTTTATGTGCATGAAATAGTGAATAAGGTAACACCGTTGAAAATGGTTAAATCACCAGGTTGGTGTGAAACACTTCCCGGGTGGTTAAAAACAATGAATAAGTAAATTGCAGAAACACTGATAATTTTCCAACCCTCCCTGACTACACGGGTGGTGCCAGATGATTGAAAGATTGTTAATGATATACCATTGTTTAAAAAGGGAGGACAGAAAAAACGGAGTAATTACAACACAATTAATTTAACATTGGTGACAGGCAAATTGTTGGAATTACTTCTGAGGGACAGCATAAACCTTCAATTAGAAAGGCAAAGATTAATCACTGTGTCTAACACTATCAAATTCCAGGGTATCAGGGAGGGTTGACAAAAGCTGTGTGTTTGATATTTATAGTCTACATTTTAGAAAGAGTTTTTGACAATGTCTCAAATGGCAAAATGGCCAAATCCTTTGGGAGCCAAGGAGAGTGGCAAATCAAATCTAAAATTGCCACCCCGAAAGAGGCAAAGGGTAGTGGAAGACAGTTTTGTGGAGTTAACGCTTTTACTGGAGGGATTCCAGAAGATTCAGTACTCCTTCCTTTCCAGTTTTGTGATAAACACTCAGTGACCACTTTATTATGCTTCTCCTGTACCTAATAAAGTGGCCACTGAGGTGTACCGTACGTGGTCCTGTCTTGTAGACCATCTACATCAAGATTCAACATGTGCGTTCAGAGATGCTCTCTGCACACCCCTGTTGTAATGCATGATTATTTGAGTTACTGTCACCTTCCTGCCAGTTTGAACCAGTCTGGCCGTTCTCCTCTGACCTCTCTCATTAACTAGGCCTTTCATCCACAGAACTGCCACTCACTGGGTGTTTTTTTTACATCATTCTCTGTAAACTCTAGAGACTATTGTGTGTGAGAATCCCAGGCGACCAGCAGTTTCTGAGATACTCAAACCACCTCATCTGGCACCAAAAATCATTTCATGGTCAAAGTCACTTTGCTCACATTTCTTCCCCATTCTGATGTTTGGTCTGAATCAACAACTGATCCTCTTGACCATGTATACATGCTTTTATGCATTGACTTGCTGCCATGTGATTGGTTGATTAGATTTTTGCACTAATGAGGTGTGCAGGTGTACCTAATAAAGTGGCCACTGAGTGTAGATCGATTGTTTGGATCCCAATCGAGTTTAAGATTAAAGATTAGCTTTATTGATCTCATGTACTTCGTAATGCCATCCTTGTATTCTGAGGTTGTGCCTTCTGGTCTACAGCTCTCCTCATCCACTCTGCCCAGCTCCTTCAAGAATAAGTTTAAGCTCAAATTCAGTTTATTGTCATTCAACCATATACCAATGTACCACCAAATAAAACAGTGCTCCTTGGGACCAAGATGCACAACACAGTACATATAACTCACACACTTAACACATAAGCAAACATTAGCTCAAATGAGTTAACATATAATAAGGTGTATAAATACAAGTTAAAAGCAAACTGTATAACTCTATACTGATGCTTCATATGATCATGAAACCATATAATGAGTTTAATTCATGATGAGACTGATACAAGGTGCTGGGGAGTTCAGTAGTCTCACTACTGGGGGAAGAAGTTGTTTCCCATCCCCTCATCTCGGTTTAACAGCATGCATAGGAAGAGCTGTGTAGAATTGAAAATGAGATCGACGGGCTGAATGGCCTCATTCCTTCTACCCGATTGTCAGACAGATTATCAGACTTTCTATCAGTGCAGATTAAATGCCAGAACATACAGCGGAATGTGTTTTGCATCGACAATCAGCACAGTCCAAGGAGGTGCTGGGGGCAGCCCGCAAGTGTCACCACGCTTCTGGTGCCGATATAGCAAGCCCACAGCTTACTAACCCTAACCTGGATATCCCTCGAATGTGGAAGGAAACTGGAGCACCCTGAGGAAACCCATACAGTCATGATAGGCACGGGCCAGTCCTCCCCATGGAATACGTGAGTTTTCCCCGGTTTCCTCCCACAGTCCAAAACTCTACCAGAGAGGTTCATTGGTCATTGTAAACTGACCTGTGATTAGGTTAGGGTTAAGTCAGAGTTGTGGGTTTGCTGGGATGGTGAGGCCGGAAGGGCCTACTCCATGTCGTATCACTAAATAAACAGATTTACCCTGAGACAGGACCTACACGATTGTCTCAACCAGCACTGGTGTCCCATCGCTACAATGTTCCTTAGACTGGAACTACATGATTGGCTCAACCAGCACTGGTGTACCGTGGTTACAATGTTCCCTGAGACTGGACCTACACGATTGACTCAACCAGCACTGGTGTACCGTGGCTACAATGTTCCTTGAGACTGGAACTACATGATTGGCTCAACCAGCACTGGTGTCCCATCGCTACAATGTTCCCTGAGACTGGACCTACATGATTGACTCAACCAGCACTGGTGTACCGTGGCTACAATGTTCCTTGAGACTGGACCTACACGATTGACTCAACCAGCACTGGTATCCCATCGCTACAACGTTCCCTGAGACTGGGCCTACACGATTGTCTCAACCAGCACTGGTGTCCCATCGCTACAATGTTCCCTGAGACTGGACCTACACGATTGACTCAACCAGCACTGGTGTACCGTGGCTACAATGTTCCCTGAGACTGGACCTACATGATTGACTCAACCAGCACTGGTGTACCGTGGCTACAATGTTCCTTGAGACTGGGCCTACACGATTGTCTCAACCAGCACTGGTGTCCCATCGCTACAATGTTCCCTGAGACTGGACCTACACGATTGACTCAACCAGCACTGGTGTACCGTGGCTACAATGTTCCTTGAGACTGGACCTACACGATTGTCTCAACCAGCACTGGTGTCCCATCGCTACAATGTTCCCTGAGACTGGACCTACACGATTGACTCAACCAGCACTGGTGTACCGTGGCTACAATGTTCCCTGAGACTGGAACTACATGATTGGCTCAACCAGCACTGGTGTCCCATCGCTACAATGTTCCCTGAGACTGGAACTACATGATTGTCTCAACCAGCACTGGTGTCCCATCGCTACAATGTTCCCTGAGACTGGAACTACATGATTGTCTCAACCAGCACTGGTGTACCGTGGTTACAATGTTCCCTGAGACTGGGCCCACACGATTGACTCAACCAGCACTGGTGTCCCATCGCTACAACGTTCCCTGAGACTGGACCTACACGATTGACTCAACCAGCACCGGTGTACTGTGGCTACAATGTTCCCTGAGACTGGACCTACACGATTGACTCAACCAGCACTGGTGTACCATGGCTACAATGTTCCCTGAGACTGGACCTACACAATTGTCTCAACCAGCACTGGTGTACCATGGCTACAATGTTCCCTGAGACTGGACCTACACGATTGACTCAACCAGCACTGGTGTACTGTGGCTACAATGTTCCCTGAGACTGGACCTACACGATTGACTCAACCAGCACTGGTGTCCCATCACTACAATGTTCCCTGAGACTGGGCCTACACGATTGACTCAACCAGCACTGGTGTACTGTGGCTACAATGTTCCCTGAGACTGGACCTACATGATTGACTCAACCAGCACTGGTGTCCCATCGCTACAATGTTCCCTGAGACTGGGCCTACACGATTGACTCAACCAGCACTGGTGTCCCATCGCTACAATGTTCCCTGAGACTGGGCCTACACGATTGACTCAACCAGCACTGGTGTCCCATCGCTACAATGTTCCCTGAGACTGGACCTACACGATTGACTCAACCAGCACTGGTGTACTGTGGCTACAATGTTCCCTGAGACTGGACCTACACGATTGACTCAACCAGCACTGGTGTCCCATCGCTACAATGTTCCCTGAGACTGGACCTACACGATTGACTCAACCAGCACTGGTGTCCCATCGCTACAATGTTCCCTGAGACTGGACCTACATGATTGGCTCAACCAGCACTGGTGTCCCATCGCTACAATGTTCCTTGAGACTGGACCTACACGATTGTCTCAACCAGCACTGGTGTACCGTGGCTACAACGTTCCCTGAGACTGGACCTACATGATTGTCTCAACCAGCACTGGTGTCCCATTGCTACAATGTTCCCTGAGACTGGACCTACACGATTGTCTCAACCAGCACTGGTGTACCGTGGCTACAACGTTCCCTGAGACTGGACCTACATGATTGTCTCAACCAGCACTGGTGTCCCATTGCTACAATGTTCCCTGAGACTGGACCTACACGATTGTCTCAACCAGCACTGGTGTACCGTGGCTACAATGTTCCCTGAGACTGGACCTACACAATTGACTCAACCAGCACTGGTGTACCGTGGCTACAATGTTCCTTGAGACTGGGCCTACACGATTGACTCAACCAGCACTGGTGTACCGTGGCTACAATGTTCCCTGAGACTGGACCTACACGATTGACTCAACCAGCACTGGTGTACTGTGGCTACAATGTTCCCTGAGACTGGACCTACACGATTGACTCAACCAGCACTGGTGTACTGTGGCTACAATGTTCCCTGAGACTGGACCTACACAATTGTTTCAACCAGCACTGGTGTACCGTGGTTACAATGTTCCCTGAGACTGGGCCCACACGATTGACTCAACCAGCACTGGTGTACCATGGCTACAATGTTCCCTGAGACTGGACCTACACGATTGACTCAACCAGCACTGGTGTCCCATCGCTACAATGTTCCCTGAGACTGGACCTACACGATTGACTCAACCAGCACTGGTGTACCATGGCTACAATGTTCCCTGAGACTGGGCCTACACGATTGACTCAACCAGCACTGGTGTACCGTGGTTACAATGTTCCTTGAGACTGGGCCTACACGATTGACTCAACCAGCACTGGTGTCCCATCGCTACAATGTTCCCTGAGACTGGACCTACACGATTGACTCAACCAGCACTGGTGTACCGTGGCTACAATGTTCCTTGAGACTGGGCCTACACGATTGACTCAACCAGCACTGGTGTACCGTGGCTACAATGTTCCTTGAGACTGGGCCTACACGATTGACTCAACCAGCACTGGTGTACTGTGGCTACAATGTTCCCTGAGACTGGACCTACACGATTGACTCAACCAGCACTGGTGTCCCATCGCTACAATGTTCCCTGAGACTGGACCTACACGATTGACTCAACCAGCACTGGTGTACCGTGGCTACAATGTTCCTTGAGACTGGGCCTACACGATTGACTCAACCAGCACTGGTGTACCGTGGCTACAATGTTCCTTGAGACTGGGCCTACACGATTGACTCAACCAGCACTGGTGTACTGTGGCTACAATGTTCCCTGAGACTGGACCTACACGATTGACTCAACCAGCACTGGTGTCCCATCGCTACAATGTTCCCTGAGACTGGACCTACACAATTGTCTCAACCAGCACTGGTGTACCGTGGCTACAATGTTCCTTGAGACTGGGCCTACACGATTGACTCAACCAGCACTGGTGTACCGTGGCTACAATGTTCCCTGAGACTGGGCCCACACGATTGACTCAACCAGCACTGGTGTACCGTGGTTACAATGTTCCCTGAGACTGGGCCCACACGATTGACTCAACCAGCACTGGTGTCCCATCGCTACAATGTTCAGAGCAGATTCCCAGCACAGAATTGCTGAGCTGTCTCTGGATCTATTGCTCCCTTCTTGGTCACTGTTGTCAGAGAAAGTTTCACAAACAGAAGTTCTGCTGGGGACTTGACTGCCTCTCTGTGTTCCTGCACAACAATTCCCCTTGGGGGATGAGTTCCCCTTTGGATGTCCTCTTTTGACCTTCCCTTCTGGAAAGCACTATAGGACTATTAAGACAAAAAAAAAACTTCACATCATCTTAAAAGTTGCTTTCCCAGGCAGTTAATCTGATCAACCATTCTTGTTAGCCCTCCCCACCCCCCTCTATCTATTACCCCTGTCACTGCACTGCACTCTAAACACTTTAAACCACTTTTTATAATGTTGCTTGCATTGTAAACATAGATTCAAAATTAGGTTTAATAAAAAACTATAAATTACAATATAATGTATATACAGTAGGTTCAATAAGTAATGCAATAAAGAGCAAAAAAAAACGAGTTAGTGTGCATTGGTTCATTGTCCATTCAGAAATCTGATGTAACTATAAGCTGGTGTTTCAGTATTTATGCACATTTTATTCCACACCATACTTCTGACTTTATTTTTATATAATTCTTTATTTTGTTTATAATTGTTGAATGTTATTTTTATTGTTGTATGTCTCACCCTGACCAACACCCCACAGCGAGTTCCTATTCCATGTAAATGCATATGGTGAATAAAGTTGATCCTTGATTTTCCATGGGGATCATTCCTCAGACACAGAGTCTTACTCAAGTAGGGACCACACAGGCAGAAGTTAATGTGGCTGGAGATCCCAACAACAGTGAATATCTCAAACAATATGTTGCATTGCATTTGCAAACTACAGTTTTTCAATTAAATCAACATTTCAAGTTCGAGTTTATTGTCATCTGACTGTGCACGTATACAACCAAATGAAACAGCGTTCCTCTGGACCAAAGTGCACCCTCAAAACACGTATCACATGCAGCACACAAAACAACATATTACTACAAGTCAATAAAATATAATTCAAAATGCATGTAGGGTGCAGCACAGGTAAACAGTAAACAGTAAATAGCTAGCTTACTGTACTAGTGATGAGACCTTAGTGGTTGCAGGGTATTCATTAGAATTTCCCTCAAAGGTGTGTTTGCACACACATCTTTGGCTACTAGCACACACAAAAGGCTGTCACCCTCTGCCTCTTCGACACATTAAGTATATATCACGATTGTACACAATCACATTTCCTTTTCCGATTTCTGATACTGACAATGTAGAGTTTGCGATGATTTGTTAGCAGATTTTAGAAATGGCTTATTTATACTGTTTTTATTGAAGAAAGTATTGATTCACCATGTTGAATTCCAAAGAAGCAAAGGGTGTGAAGCACAAAATAACTGCTAGTTCATTTAAAGCAGAATGGCTTAATGAAACAGTGGAAACTGCGACACCGAAAACTCACGAGGTCAGGAACAAGCAGCTATGAGAAATATTTACTTATGTTTACGTATGTTTTGAGAGAGCGCCGATGAAGAGAGTGCAAACAAACAAACCCAGAGGATATCAAAGTTCTTATTGACAGTGTTTTGCTAGCTGTTAAAATGAATACCTCTGTATACAAAATTCAGTGCGCACATGTTGTTGTCACTGGACAAAAAAATTGCAGAGCAGAAGATTTTTGTGCACAGTAGTCATTACAAATTAGAGGGAACATTGTATTTGTCTCACAACATGAAGGAAGAAGCTGTTACCCAGTCTGGCAGTCCTAGTCCTGATGCTCCAGTACCTCCTTCCTCATGGTAGTGGGTCAAAGAGATGGTGGGATGGGTGGTAGAGATCATCAACAATACTTTGGCACCAAAATTCCAGCAAGAATTTGTTTTCCTGCTACCAATTAATTTGTAAAGTTTATACAATGCCCTGAGTTACAAATAAATCCCACATCTTCCTCATAAATTATTCTCGAGGCTCTAAGCACAGTGTCTAATCTATGCTATGTTAAGTGACAATGATTAATATAAACCCAGTACAGTATAAAAAGCTCCTTCATGAGAACTTGTATTACTTATAGAAACAGATTTTTACTTTGTACCAATTAAATCATATTAAAATATTGCCTCACTCACCCAGACATCTCACCTGTTGCTCATTTTGAATTTGAGTAAAGTAAATACACGTGAATCGTCCACTTTTTCGGGAAGGCAGGTTCAGAAGAACTTAAAGGGACTATGGAGTTCAGTCAAGGAAACTGTGTGGTGAAACTTTTATTCCTCAACTTGATCAACAGTACTGCAATGTAAATATCACACCCTCTCACCAATAGTGGATCACAAAAGAGGAAATAGCTTTAAGATCTTTCAGCGAGGATGCGGGGGTGGGTGGAGCTCCAGTACAATACAGGAATAGCTTAATCAGACCACAATTTCGTTGGTTTAATGCTCAAAGGAGACTAAGAAGGAGTGATCACAGTGGAAAGAAAGGTACTTGTGGTAAAAGGCAGGAAGGGGAAAAAGGAGGAAGTTTTGTTGACAGGGCGTGACATTGTTGGGGTGAAAAGTTCAAGGTTCAAAGGTTCTAAGGTTCACTTATTATCAAAGTATACAACTCTGAAATTTTTCTTCTCCAGTTAAAAGCAAGATTGTAGAGAGTGCATTGCTTGCTTATGTGGTTCGAATGGTCTGTGTCGTACAGTTCACCACAATTTCAGGTGTGACACAAGGAAATTAGTTAATTTGCTTATTTACCTCACATGTACAGTGAGCAACTTCGCTTTGCATACTATCCACACAGATCACTCATTACTTACCTTGGAAACATTAAGGCATTACAAGGTAAAGTAGTTACTGAATGCAGAACAGTTGTTAATAGGTTCAGGAACAGCTCTTGCTCTTCGACTGCCAGGCTTCGGAACCAGAGGGGAGAACGTCACTAAACTGCTCCCACAGCCTATGGACTCACCCTCAGGTCATGTTCTCAATATTTATTGCTTATTTATTTATTATTATATTTTTGTATTTGCAGGTTATCATCTATTGCACATGGGCTATTTGTCCATGTTTGTTGTGTGTGATTTTTCATTGATTCTGTTGTGTTTCTTTGTATTTTCTGTGAATGCCCACAGAAAAATGAATCTCAGGTTTGTATGTGCTGACATATACAGTATGCGGCTTGATTATAAATTTATTGTACTTTGAATAAAGTGTTCGCGACAGAGAGAGTATCATGCAGGTAGATAATGAGATGCAAGGCCGTAACGTGCTGGGTTGTGAGGCCATGAGTATATCTTATTGTAATAGGGGAATTTTCAATTATCTTCTCATTCCTACCATCAGGAAGGAGGTACAGGAGCCTAAAGATACATGCACTAAGCAGCTTAGGAGCAGCTTCTTCATCTCTGCCATCAGATTTCTGAAGTCCATGAACACTACTTCACTATTCTGCTTTTTTACACTATTTATTAATATTTCTGATTAAAATTTATAATAATTAGTTTTATGCATTGCTGCAAAACAACAAGTTTCATGATCCACTTCTCATCCAATGTGCACAACTCTCAGAAGAAGAAACCAAGGCAGAACTTATTTCAAACCCCGCTGTGGGACTGAGCACTTTATAACGTCCTTTTTAAATCTTCTGCATTAAATTTTACATCTTCAATCACAAGGGGTGAGCCAATCCTTGAAGGTTCAAAGTTCAAAGTAAATGTATTAGCAAAGTACATACAGTACTGTGCAAAAGTCATAGGCACACGTAAAAAAAATCTGTAAAGTGAAGATGCTTTCAGAAATAATGAAGTGAAAAATTTCTAAATATCAAGAAGATTACTATACAGAGCAGTAAACAATAAAAAACTAAATCAAATCAATATTTGGACTGATCACTGTTTGCCTTTAAAACTGGATCGATTCTCTTAGGCACACTGTTGTGCAGTTTTATAAAGAAATCAGCTGGTCAGTTGTTCCAAGCATCTGGGAGAACTTGCCCCGATTCTTCTGCCGACTTCAGCTGTCTCGCTTGCTTCTGTCTCTCCAGGTAATCCCAGACAGCCTCGATGATGTTGAGGTCAGGGTTCTGTCGAGGCCATACCATAAAAATCTAGGGTGCCCAAGATTTTGTTGTACAGTAATGTATGTCACCATATACAATGTCTATAAAAAGTATTCACCCCCTCCTTGGAAGTTTTCATGTTTTATTGTTTTACAACATTGAACCTTAGTGGGTTTAATTTGTTATTTTTTGATAGTGATCAACAGAAAAAGACTCTCGTGTCAAAGTTATCTGTGGTGAACTACATATACCTGTCTGGACACGCCCCTCTGCTGACTGCTCCTGTGGCTCCTCCCACAGACCCCTGTATAAAGGCGATTGGAGGCACTGCTCCCCCCTCAGTCTCCAGGATGTTGTGTGGTGGTCTCTTGCAGCTAATAAAAGCCTATCGTTCGCCTCCCGTCTCTGAGAGTTATTGATGGTGCATCATTATCTAAATTAATTACAAATATAAAACACAAAATAATTGATTGCAAAAGCATTCAGCCCCTTTAATATGACACACCAGATCATCACTGGTGATGATTTGGAAGTCACATTATCAGTTAGATGGAGATCACTGTGCGCAGTCACGGTGTTTCAATTGATTGTAGGAAAAACACACCCGTATCTGGAAGGTCCAACTGCCGCGAGTCAGTATCCTGGCAAAAACTACACCATGAAGACAAAAGAACACTCCAAGCAACTCCGTGAAAAGGTTATTGAAAAGCACAAGAAAATTTCTAAGTCACTGAATATCCCTTAGAGTACAGTTAAGTTAATCGTCAAGAAATGGAAAGAAAATGACACAGCTGTAAATTTGCCTTGAGCAGTCCATCCTCAAAAACAGAGTGACTGTGCAAGAAGGGGACTAGTGAGGGAGGCCACCAAGAAACCTACGACAATGCTAGAGGAGTTACAAGCTTCAGTGGCTGAGATGGGAGAGACTGTGCATACAACTGTTGCCCGGGTGCTTCACCAGTTGGGGCGCTTTATGGGTGAGTGGCAAAGAGAAACCCATTATTGAAAGAAACTCACATGAAATCTCAGCTAGAGTTTGCCAGAAGGCATGTGGGAGATTCTGAAGTCAGCTGGAAAAAGGTTCTATGGTCCGATGAAAGCAAAATTGAGCTTTTTGGCCATCAGACTAAATACTACACATTATCAAAAACACATCATCCCTGCCGTGAAGCATGGTGGTGGCTGCATCATGCTGTGGGGATGCTTCACTGCAACAGGCCCTGGAAGGCTTGTGAAGGTAGAGGGTGAAATGAATGCAGCAAAATACAGGGAAATGCTGGAGGAAAACCCGATGCAGTCTGCAAGAGAACTGCGACTTGGGTGAACATTTGTTCTCGAGCAAGACAATGACCCCAAGCATAAAGCCAAAGCTACACAGGAATAACTTAAAAACAACAAAGTTAATGTCCTGAGTGGCCAAGTCAGAGTCCAGACCTCAATCCAATTGAGAATTTGTGGCTGGACTTGAAAAGGGCTGTTCACTCACAATCCCCATGCAATCTGACAGAGCTTGAGCAGTTTTGTAAAGAAGAATGGGGGAAAATTGCAGTGTCCAGATGTGCAAAGCTGATAGAGACCTATCCACACAGACTCAAGGCTGTAATTGCTGCCAAAGGTGCATCTACTAAATACTGACTTGAACGGGGAGAATACTTAAGCAAACAATAATTTTGTGTTTTATATTTGTAATTAATTTAGATCACTTTGTAGAGATTTGTTTTCATTTTGACACAAAAGACTCATTTTCAGTTGATCAGTGTCAAAAAAAAGCCAAATTAATTCTTCTGTGATTTAATGTCGTTAAACAAGTGAATGACTTTCAAGCAATAAAAGATCTACGAAACAGCATATAGGAGGGAGATTGAAAATCCCGCCTAATGGTGCCACAACAAGAACCTCTCAATGTCTGCAAAACCAAAGAGCTGACTATTGACTACAGGAGGAGGAGAAAACTAAAGGTCCATGAGCCTGCCCTCAGACTATCAGAGGTGGAGGGGGTCAGTAACTTTAAATTCCTCAATGTTATCATTTCAGAGCATCTGTCCTGTCTAGCATGTAAGTGCCATTACAAAGAAGGCACAGCAGTGTCTCTACTTCCTTAGAAGTTTACAAAAATTTGGCATGTCATCCAAAACTTCGAGAAGCTTCTCTAGATGCCTGATTGAGAGCACCCTGTCTTGTTGCATCACGGCCTGGTATGGAAACTTCAATGCCATTGAACGAAAAAGCCTACAGAAGGCAGTGGACAGAGCCCAGCCCATCAAGTCAAGTTTAACTTTAATAATCACTCAACCATACATGAATGTAGTCAAACAAAACAGCTTTCCTCCAGGGCCAAATTGCAAAATACCATTACCAACAGCACACAGCACAAAAAGTACATACAGTTTCAATTCCAGAAATACATCGTCACAAAGAGTATATAATAATATCGTTCAGTCCCCGAATGGCATGACTAGAATAGATGGTGTTGTCCTGATCCAGGCTGTTGTTCCCCTGAGCAAACACAAGAGGGCAGCACTGATGGGCGGGGCCAGCTTCCAACCCAAGTATGGATTCCATGGCACCCTCAGGGGCTTTCCAATACTGCCTCAGTGTCTTCTCTCCTGGATGGCTCCAACAGGTGACCCTGTGGCCTCAGCCTAGTCCTCGCCGTAACCAAGGTAACGTAGCTCCCCCACCTTCAGTCTCACCAATGAACAGATATTCTACATTACCAATATCCAACAGAGCCTTACAATCTCAAAAATGTCCAAGACAATCACACGCACTGTGCACTGCCAATGGTACACGGCAAGTCCAGGTTACAACACAACTACTCTAGGCAGGAAGCCGAGCTTCATCACTATCGAGCAACTCGCTAATGGGATAGTCCTGCAGTACTTGATATTATTAGTATCCAGCAGTGACTTGCAATTGTAAAGACTTACAAAGCAAGCAAATGCACCTTTAATTATACCCAGAGTGGCCACTGCGTTTAGGTGCACCGTCATCTTACCAGAAACTGGTAAAGCTCTCCCCACCATTGAGCAGATCTACATGGAGCACTGTCACAGGAAAGCAGCATCCATCATTAAGAACCCCCACCATCCAGGCCACACTCTCTTCTCTCTGTTGCCATCAGGAAGGAGGTACAGGAGCCTTAGGTCCCACACCTCTGGGTTAAAGAACAGCTATCAGGTTCCTGAACCGGAGGGGATAACTTCACTCACCCTAACACTGAAGTCCCAAATAATTCCACAACTTATGGACTCACTGTTAAGCACTTTACAGCTCTGGTTCTCAATATTATTTATCACTTATTTATCAATTATTATTACTTTGTTTCTCTTTTTGTATTTGCATGATTTATTACCTTTGCACAATGGCTGTTTATCAGTCCTTGTGAGTGAATAGTTTTTCATTAATTCTTTTGTTCTGTTGTGTCTCCTTGGATCTATAGAAATTTGCTGATGTCATAATATACCAAATCTGCTCAAACTCCTAATAAAATAACTCGCCTTACTATAGGAAGGACGTGGAAACCACAGAAAGGGTGCAGAGGGGATTTACAAAGGTGTTGCCTGGGGAGCATACCTTATGAGAATAGGTTGAGTGAACTCGGCCTTTTCTCCTTGGAGCAGCAGAGGATGAGAGGTGACCTGATAGAGGTGTATAAGATGAAGAGAGGCATTGATCATGTGGATAGTCAGAGGCTGAAATGGCTAGCATGAGAGGGCACAGTTTTAAGATGTTTGGAAGTAGGTACAGAGGAGATGTCAGGGGTAAATATTTTACGCAGAGTGGTGAGTGCGTGGAATGGGCTGCCAGCGGCAATGGTGGAGGCGGATACAATAGGGTCTTTTAAGAGACTCCCGGTCAGGTACATGGAGCTCAGAAAAATAGAGGGCTATGGGTAACCCTAGATAATTTCTAAGGTAAGGACATGTTCAGCACAGTTTTGTGGACCGAAGGGCCTGTATTGTACTGTAGGTTTTCTATGTTTCAAAATATAGCTACTGGTATATGTTCTTTGTAATTGCATCAATATGTTGGGCCCAGGATAGACAATGCCACCCAGGAACTTGAATCTGCTCAGCGTTTCCACTGATGATCCCTCGAAGAAGACTTATGTGTGTTCCCTCGACCTACTCCTTCCAGAAGTCCTCAGTCAGTTCCTTGGTGTTACTGGCATTGAGTGTAAGGTTGTTGTTATGACATCACTCAATCAGCTGATTCATCTCACTCCTGTACGCCTCCTCTTCACCATCTGCAATTCTGCCAACAACAGTTGTGCCTGTCTAAAAGCTTTTTCCACAAAATATTTACTAACACAAGCAGCAAATGAACCTATTAACACTTAGTGATAAACAGACAGGAGGCTGAGCCGAAAACATCACCGAGGATTTGCATCATTTTAACACAAGTGAGGCATCCAGTTTATATACAGGGAAGAAAAAATTAGTCTTCTCAAATTGTACAGGATCAGAAAAGGGTTGTAAACTCAGCCGGCTCCATTGCAGGGACTACCCTCCCCATACGGAGGAGAACTTCAAAAGGTGGTGCCTCAAGAAGGCAGTATCCATCACCGAGGACCCCCGTTACCCAGGACATGACCGCTTCTCATTTCTACCATTGGGGAGGAGGCACAGGAGCATTTCAGAAACAGCTCCTCCCCACTACCATCAGATTTCTGATTGGACAATGAACCCATTAACACTACTTCACACACAAAATGCTGGAGGAACTCAGCAGGCCAGGGAGCATCTATGGAAAAGAGTACAGTCAACATTTTGGGCTGAGACCCTTCAACAGGACTGGAGAGAAAAAGATTGGGAGTAGATTTAAAAGGTGAGGGGAGGGGAGGGAGAAACACAAGGTGACAGGTGAAACCAGGAGGGGGAAGGGTGAAATAAAGAGCTGGGAAGTTGATTGGTGAAAGAGATACAGGACCGGAGAAGGGGGAGTCTGATAGGAGGAGACAAAGGGCCGCATCTCTTCCATTTCACGCACATCTGCTCTCACCCCATCCTCCCACCATCCTACCAGGGATAGGGTTCCTCTTGTCCTCACCTACCACCCCACCAGCCATAATTCTCTATAACTTCTGCCATCTCCAACAGGATCCCACCACCAAGCACATCTTTCCCTCCCCCCCCCCCCTTTGTGTTTTTCGCAGGAATTGCTCCCTACACAGCTCCCTTGTCCATTTGTCACTCCCCACTTATCTCCCTCCTGGCATTTATCTTTGCAAGCAGAACAAGTGCTACACCTACCCCTACACCTCTTCCCTCACTACCACTAAGGGGCCCTAAACAGTCCTTCCAGGTGAGGTGACACTTCATCTGTGAGTCTATCGGGGCCACCTACTGCATCTAGTGCTCCCGGTGTGGCCTCCTCTGTATTGATGAGACCCGACGTAGATTGGGAGACTGTCTGAAGAAGTGGGATCTCCCGGTGGCCACTCATTTTAATTCTATTTCCCACTCCCATCCTGATATGTCCATCCATGGCCTCCTCCACTGTTGTGATGAAGCCACACTGAGGTTGGAGGAGCAAAACCTTATATTCCATCTGGGTAGCCTCCAACCTGATGGCATGAACATTGATTTCTTGAACTTCTGGTAATGCCCCACCCCCACCCCTTCACTATTCCCCATCTCCTTTCCCCTCTCTCACCTCATCTCCTTGCCTGCTCATCGCCTCCCTCGGGTGCTCCTCCCCTTCCCTTTCTTCCATGATCTGCTGTCCTCTTCTATCAGACTCCCCCTTCTCCAGCCCTGTATCTCTTTCACCAATCAACTTCACCCCCCCTCCCAGTTTCACCTATCACCTGGTGTTTCTCAATTCCCTCCCCCAACTATTTAACTTTACTCCTCATCTTTTTTTCTCCAGGCCTGCCGAAGAATTTTGGGCCAAAACATCGATTGTACTTTTTTCCATTGATGCCGCCTGGCATGCTGAGTTTCTCCAGCACTTTGTGCATGTTGCTTTGAGTTTACAGCATCTGCAGATTTTCCCTTTTTTGTTCACTATTTGCTCACTTTTTTCACTACCTGTGTTTTTATATATTTCTTCTTACGACTTACAGTAATTTTTTTTATGTATTGCTCTGTACTGCATTTGGTGCCATATGTCAGTGTTAGTAAACCTATTCTTCTCACAATCTCTTTATCCTCACAAGCCGCTCCATCCCTCTTCCTGACAAACAACTGAAGCTGAACCGATTTGTTCTTAACCTTGTGGTGATATGTAACGGAGAGATGAGTTTTGTACTTCTAATGTCATCTCTCCATCTTCATCAGCATGGATTACATTTACCTTGGTAACATTACCTGAATCGGTCCCACTTTTGCTCATCTTCTGAAACATTTACTCTAAATACAAAAGATCGAGCAGATGCACACACAAAATGCTTCCCCTTCTCTCCCCTTTTCTTCTGTTCATCTGCCTCTGGTTCCCTTCCTCCTTACCTCTCTCCCACGGTCCGCTCTCCTCTCCTATCAGACCTTCAGCCCTTTGCCTTTTCCACCTGTCACTTCGTAGCTTCTTATTTCATCCACCCTCCCCCTCACCTGGTCTCACCTATCACCCTCTAGCTTGTCCTTTCCTCTCCCCTCATCTCCGTATTCGGGCTTCTTCCCCCTTCCTTTCCAGTCCTGATGAAGGGTCTCAGCCTGAAATCTAAGGAAGTGAACCATAGATGCTGCCTGACCTGCTGAGCTCCTCCAGCATTTTGTTGGTGAAGATCTACCCTTCATTCTTTGACAGCTTCAGATTGATTAATCCAACTAATCACTTCAGACCAGTCACCTCTGCCGGAAACGTTGACTGTTTATTGCCCTCCATAGATGCTGCCTGTGACCGGCTGAGTTCTGCAGCATTTTGTGTGTATTGCTCCCTTGTTCACAGGCAAGTTTAATTTATTGATGTTTGGAGGGGCCCTGCCTTTCAGCAGTTTATGCTCGGGAATTAGAACATAGACCATCACAGAGAAACAGGCCATTCGGCCCACAATGTCTGTGCTGACCATGACGACTGCATAAAGTCTACATCTCTTCATTCCTTGTCTGTTCACATGTCTGTCTAAATTCCTCAGAAATATTGCTATCATATCTACTGCCACCACCTCCCCTGGTGATATGTTCCTGGCACCTGCCACTCTCTGTCTAAATAAAACTGCTCGTAAATCTCCTTTAGATTTCCCTCCTCTCACCATTAATGTCTAATTCATAGATGCAGATTCATTTGTCACTTGTACATCGAAACACGCAGTGAAATGCGCCATTTGCGCTAACGACCAACACAACCGAAGCATGTGCGAAGATGTGTCACCACACCTCCCAGTGCCAACGTTTTATGCCCACAATGTTTATCAGAACAGCACAGCCAGCATCAACAACAGCAAGATAATCCCCTTTCCTACCCACCGTCCACTCACGTGCCCAGACAGGCCTCCGACCCCAGGCCAGGCCCCAGAATCTCAGACTCCTAGACATTGGGTCTCCAATCTCCAAACCCAGGTCTGGACTCACACACGTTGGGCCCTTGACCTCCAGACCAGGCTCTGTTCTCTAGTATTTCATATTTTCACCTTTGGTAAAAAGACTCTAGGTATTTACGTTTCTTGGTGTCTTGTAATTTTGTACACTGTCAGGCCACCCCTTCAGCCTCTGATGCTCCAAATAAACAATCCAAAAATTCCCTTCATAAACATCTTTTCACCTTTCAAATACAACTTAAAGATCTAGTATGTTGGCCAAATCTTTGACCACTTGTTCTCATACCGTTGTGCCACATGTGATATTTTGATTGATAACATGCCTGGCGAATCACGAAGAAGGCACACCAGGTACTCAACTTCATTAGGAGTTTGAGGAGATTCAGTCTGTCACCAAAGACTCTAGCAAATTTCTACATATGTACGGCAAGGAGCATTCCGATTGGTTGCATCACTGTCCGGTTTGGAGGCTCCAATGCGCAGGATCCAAAGAGGATGGAGAGGGTTGAAGATTCAGCCAGCTACATCATGGGCACAACCCTGCCCTCCATCGAGGACATTGGCAAAAGGTGGTGTCTCGAGAAGGTAGCGTCCATCCTCACCAACCAGGCCATGCCTCCTTCTCACTAATACCATGGGGGGGGGGGGGGGGTACAGGAGCCTGAAGATCCAGATTCATTAATTCAGGATCACCTTCTCCTCCCATGATCACTACCTCACCATTCACCATCAGGACAGGGTACAGCCATCTGAAGACCCAGACTCTTCACCTCCAGCATCAGACTTTTAAATGGTCCACGAAGACTATCTTGTTATTTCCCTTTTGCACTATTTATTTATTTTGTTAACAGTAATTTTTTTATGTCTTGCACTGTAGTACTGCCACAGAACAGTAGATTTCACAACATGAACACTAGAGATTCTGCAACGCACACAAAATGCTGGAGGAATTCAGCAAGCCAACCAGCATCTGTAGAAATGAATAAACATTTCTGAATTGAGACCTTACTTCAGGACTCAAGAAATTTCTCAACATCCGCCAGTGATTATAAAGCTAATTTGGCTATATTTCTGCATGAAGGAAAGGATCAATCAGACTTCCTCCACCACCCAGGATGTTCTCAGCTCTCACTGCCGTCATCAGGATGAAGATTCAGAAGCCTCAGGACTCACAACACCAAGTTCAGGGAACAGTTATTACCCCTCAACTATCAGGCTCCTGAACTTCACCTGCTCCATCATTCCCACCACCTATGGACTCATTTTGAAGGACTCTTCATTTCATGTACTCAATATTTAATGCTCATTTATTTATTATTATTATTTCTTTCATTTTGTATTTGCACAGTTTGGTGTCTTTTACACACTGGTTTCACACCCAAGGTCTTTCATTAATTCTGTTATGGTTTTTATTCTATGGATTTATTGATTTTGCCTGTAGGAAATGAATCTCAGGGTTGTATGTGGTGACATACATGTACTTTGATAATAAATTTACTTTGAACTTTACTAAATCTGATTTAGATGTTCTCCTTTGTTAAAAAGCATCATTGAATTTAATTTGTTATTGGTTTTGGTAAATCACAGATCAAAGTTAATTTTAAGTAGACATTTATTTTATTTATCCCCGTGAAGTGTCGCTTAAACACAGATATCTTGTGTACTAAACACCAAACTGAGTCATATAGAATAACCATTACACATCCTGGCAATGATTACAAAAGAATAACCGTTACATATCCCATGTAATGATTACAAAATAGTGGCCATTACACATCCCAGGTAATGACTGTCGTCCAGTAGCCCTGACCTCACACTTCATGAAGACCCTAAAGAGGCTGGTCCTGACTAACCTCTGACCTCTGGTCAGATCAGCCCTTGATCCCCTGCAGTTTGCCTACCGGAAGCACATTGTCATCCACCTGCTGAACAGAACCTTCCCCCATCTGGATAAGCAGGGCCGCACTGTGAGGATCATGTCTTTGATTTCTCGAGCACCTTCAACACCATACAGCCCTCATTGCTGGGGGGAAAGCTCCGTTCAATGCAGATCGGTACTTCCATTGTATCCTGGATAATGGACTGCCTGACCGGCAGACCACAGTTCATGCAGCTTCAGAGCTGTGTGTCAGACATGGTAAAGAGCAGCACTAGGGCCCCCAGGAGACTATAATGGCTCCCTTCCTGTTCACCCTGTATATCTCAGACTTCAGATACAATATACGACTGAGTCATGTCATAAGTAGAAGTTCTCTGATGACTCAACAATAGTTTTATGTATAAAGGGAGGATGGGAGGATGAGTACAGGGCCCTGGTGGAGGACTTTGTCAAATGGTACAAGTTGAATCATCTGCAGCTCAACATCAGTAAGACCAAGGAGATGGTGATGGACTTCAGGAAGACTAAGCCTGCATTGCTCCCTGTTACTATTGATGGTGAGGACATGGATGTGGTGAGGACCTACAAGTACCTGGGGAAGGACTCCTGGATGAGCGACTTGCGTGAAGCACCAACAGAGAGGCTGTGTACAAGAAAGGCCAGAGTCACCTCTACTTCCTGAGGAGACTGCGGTCCATTGGAGTATGTAGACCTCTCCTTCACATGTTCTACCAGTCTGTTGTCACCTTCTATGTGGTGGTGTGCTGGGGCAATGGCATCAACACAGGTGATCCAACAGGCTCAATAAACTGATGAGAAAGACTGGCTCTGATATAGGAGTCAAACTGGACACACTGGAGGCTGTGGTAGAACAAAGGACCCTCTGGAAAATCCTGGCAGTTTTGTACAATGTTTCTCACCACCTCATACTGCCCGGGCTGAACAGAGCAGCACTTTCAGTAAACTGTGCTGCTTCAAAGAGTGGTACCCTCCGTTTAGCCTCTATAATGAGTCAACCTGTAGCTAGGGGAGTGATCTTGTCATCTTTGACTTGTAAATTTCATTTTTAAGATAACTTATTCTTATTCTTTCTTACTTCTCTTCCAATATTTGTATATCTGTGCACTTGTAATGCTACTGTGACATTGTATTTGCAGATCAGTAAAGTATCTATCTGCCTAATGATTACAAATGAATAACCATTACACTTCCCAGGTGATGATTACAAAAGTATAACCATAACCATTACACATCCCTAGTAATGGTTACAAAAGAATAACCATTACACACCCCAGGTAATGATTACAAATGCAACAACCAAAATGCCTGAGGAACTCAGCAGGCCAGGCAGCATCTGTGGAAAAAAATACAGTCGACATTTCAGGCCGAAACCCTTTGGCATTTCCAGCATCTGCAGATTTTCTGTTGATAATGATAACAAAAGGTGTTCAGACCATGACTCTGTGCATTGCTTATGGGAAAATTTTATTTTATTTTATTTAGAGATGCAGTTTGGAACAGACCCTTCTAGCCCAATGAGCCCCACTGCCCAGCAACCCACTTATTTAACACTAGCCCAATCAAAGGACAATTTACAATGACCAATCAACCGGTATGTCTTTGGAATGTGGGTGGACAAAGGAGCACCCAGAGGAAACCCACATGGTCATGGGGAGAACATACAAACTCCTTACAGACAGCGCCAGAATTGAACTCTGACCTCCAATGCCCTGAGCTGTAATAACATTGCACTAACCACTACCCTACTGTAGCACCTTAAAATGTTCAGAACAGGTCAGACAACTTTATTCTGTAATTCAATACGAGGTGTGAGGTGTGACAGTGATAGAATTAGCATTAAATTTGCTGTGGTGATTCTATCGATCTCAGAGCCTTCTCTGAACAAAACCCTATTGAGTATTTCATGCCATTAGCTGCGTGCTCATGGAATATGGATGAAGTTTATGACAAAAGGTAATATTGCTGCTGTCAGTATGAATCTCTGTACAAACAGACAGATTCTTGCTAAATTTCACTAGTCTGACACAAAACAGTCTATAAATTTAAATGACTGTTACATAAAGATGGGGAAAGTCGATGTTTCCCTCTTGATAATCTCATTAAAAACCCTAAAGGCTATTCAGATATTTAAGATTAAAGGCCAAAGGAATTTCTCCCTCAGGCCCTCAGCTCTGGTGACCAATTACCTCAAGTTCTTTGCTTCTGTCCTGGATAAAGCCAGCCTGCGTGTGTGTCAGTCTTGTTCACTGCGGTTTCTGAACAGCTGGCCAGCTGCTTTGCATTCCAAGGGCAGTGTGAAAAGCAGTGCTCTTATTTATTGCCCACAGCAGCAGCTTCTGCCCAAAGCGCTGCACTTGGATAAACAGCAAGATTAATTGGGGAGTGCTAATTTGACTTATTCTGACAAATGAGTATTCAGCCTGGTGCTGTGATTCTGGCATGCAATGTTGGGAGAGTGCGTTTCACAGAGTCTCTGAAGCAAATGCCGTTGCAGGGGAAAGCTCTAGCGTACTTAAGCAATCAGAGGTATGTAATGCAAATAGCGAAGAAATAAATACTGGGCTGGGAAAAGCCAACGTTTAATAAAATCATCTTGATAATACTGCTTTAATATTGCCTTGCAGAAAGTAGGAAAGGGTTTCTGACAGTCACTGATTCAAAGATTCAAAGATAACTTACCAGAATTTTTTGGGCTTCCCAATCCTGAAGGGAGAACATGGCATGTTGAGTGGCTGTGGAGGACTGTTGAAGAAGAGATCTCGAACAGCGCAGATCGCTTGGGGAGTCTTGCCTTAGGCTGGCAAAGGGTTACTCAGTGACAGCAGCTTCAGAGAGCACTGGTGCAGTCAGCAAGAGGGATGTCCATTGACGGATGAGTGCAGGCTTCGACGATCAGCCGAAGAACGGTGGACATCAGCCGAAAAGTCAGCGAGGATGGTACTAGCCTCTCATACATGCCCGTTTCGTTTTGTTGTGTGGGCCACTAGTTGGCGATATCTGACCACAGCTCAGCATGTAAAACAAACTAAAGGATTGTCTCTCATCACCACTGCAACCTAATGAGCCAGGAGCATAAACCATCGCCACAAATCTGTCTTCACCATTCTGTCCAGAAAGCACTCAGCAATCGATGTCGCTGCTTTAGCCAGCAAACTGTCAGGAGTTCATTACTTTATCAGTATTAAGCCAGCAGCCCCTGGAAACACAATCACGCAATTCACTGCCAGCAAGTGAACAGACCGATCCCTGATACACGATTTCATGTGTGAAACTTAGCCACAGGTAATCTCAATATAACACCAAGACTAGTCAAATGCGACTTCACTTTAGAATGACTCTTTATTCCTTGGGTACGAGGAGAAGGAATTCATAAATTTTAGGTCATATATTTTTTCTATGTTTGTTTATATCAGGATTTAATTTCCAGAATTAGAATCAGGTTTAATATCACTGGCGTGTGTTGTGAAATTTGTTGTTTTGCAGCTGCAGTAAATTGCAGTACATAATAATAAAAACTGTAAATTACAATAAACTTTTAAAAATAATAAATTTAAAAAGAGAGGAAAGAATAGTGAGGTAGTGTTCATGAGCTCGTTGTTCATTGAGGAATCTGATAGTGGAGGGGAAGAAGCTGTTCCTGAAACATTGAGTGTGTGTCTTCAGGCTCCTGTACCTCCTCCCTGATGGTAGCAATGAGAAGAGGGCATGTCCTGGGTGATGGGGGCCTTTAACGATGGACGTTGTCTTTTTGAGGCATCGTCGGTTGAAGATGTCCTCAATGCTGGGGAGGCTACTGTCTGTGACGGAGCTGACTGAGTTTACAACTGTTATGATCCTGGAAACTTGCTCGTTCTAGCTACACATCCACATTCTTTTCGATATGTGCTCACGTTAATTCAGAAAGCAGTCATCAGACTAATTCTCTCACTTGACTTAAGTCTACGTGCACAATCTACTCAGATATGCCAAGAGATTTTAGAAACTAAGAGCCCTTGGTGCAATTGCACACGTTAGGAACACAAAGACCTGAGGTTTAAGAGTTTAAACTGATGGATGAACCAAGCAACGGCTGAGTGGTGATGTAGCAGTTTGTGCAATTACTTTACGGTGGCAGCGATCACCGGTCAGGGTTTGATTCCAGCCAATATCTGTAAGGAGTTTGTACCTTCTCCCCATGACCATGTGGGTTTCCACCAGGGGCACGGGATTCCTCCCACAGGCCAAAGACGTACGAGTTAGGGTTAAATAGGTTGTCGGCGCCAGGAGCATGGCAACACTTGTGGGCTGCCACCAGAACAATCCTCAGACTGTGTTTGTCATTGATGCAAAGCAGCACGTTTCACTGTATGGTTCAATGTTATTATTCCTATAGAGATACAGTGTAGAACAGGCCCTTCTGGATCAACAAATCACACACCACCCAGCAACCCACCTAGCTTAATCACGGGACAGTTTACAATGACCAATGACCAGAATGCCCTTGGGCTGTGGGAGGAAACCCACGTGGCTCATGGGGGGGAGAATGTACAAACTCTTAACAGAAGGCATTGAAGCAGTAACAATGCCGCACTGTCCACTACACAACTGTGGTGCTCCAAATGTGACAATTTAGGTAATAAATAAAGCTGATTTTAAACCTATCTTACTCACAAAGCCATTCTAACTTCATCAACCGGGCCTTTGATCACCCCCCCCCCCCCCCCCGCATGACCTTCAGTGACAGACCCACCCCCAGGACACAGGAATGACCACAGACTGGAAAACATAAATACCACACCAACAGCTGGGTATTCTGCACCTCCTGACACTCCAGAATCTCTCCACCCTCCACAAAGTGGAAATAAAGAGTGTGACAAATTGCTCTTAATATTAATTACTTGGGTTCTAAATTGGCAAAGATCTAGCCAGATTCTGCAGATGCTGGAACTCCAGAGTAACCCACTCACCAACTGCTGGAGGATCACAGCAGGTCAGGCAGCTTCTTTGGGGAGGAGTGCACAGCCGACCCTTCATCAGAACTGGGAAGAAAAGAGGGATGATGCCAGAGTAAAGAGGTGAGGGGAGAGGATGAAGTTTAAGCTGGCAGGTGATAGGTTAGACAAGGTGAGGGGGAAGGTGGGTGGGTGGAGAAGGGGTATGAGGAAAGAAGCTGGGTGGTGATTGGTGGAAAAGGTAAAGGGCTGACGTAGAAGGAATTTGATAGGAGAGGGTTAAGACCATGGGAGCAAGGGAAGGAGGAGGGAAACCAAAGGGAAGTGAGGGCAGGTGAGGAGAAGAGAAGGGGTGAGAAGTGAACCAGAATGGGGAATGGAATAAAAGGAGAGGTGGAAGAGGGAGAAATGACCATAAGTTGGAAATTGATGTTCACGCTGTCTGGTTGGAGGCTAACCAAAACCAATATGAGGTTTTGCTCCTCCAACCCGAGAGTGGCCTCATTGTGAGAGTAGAGGAGACGACGTCAGAATGTTTATCTGAGTAGGGCAAGTTCACTCCCTCCACCACTGGCAGACCATGACAGAACTGTACACTCTCTACAAAATATACTACAGCTGCTCACTTTGGGCCACCTCCCTAACTTGTACCTCCACCACCAGGGTCAAGAGCAGGAGATGGACAGGAATACACAAACTGCAGGTCTCCTGCATTTCTCATGTACCACGGGCACCGTAACAGTTGGCATCATGCTTTACAGCACCAGCAATAGGAGTTTGATTCCTGCCACTGTCTATAAGGCATTCATACATTTTTCTTGTGACCGCGTGAGTTTCGTCCGGGCGTTCGTTTCCTCTCACATTCCAAAGATGGACGGGCTACAGTTAGTGAGTTGTGGACATGCTATGCTGCTCCCAGAAGCATGGTGATATTTGTGGGCTGCCCCCAGCAATTTTAGCACAGTTGGTCATTGTGGTGAACGTCACATTTCACTGTGTTTCAATGTACATGTGACAAATAAAATTAATCTTTATCTTTCATACAATACAAACTCGGCAATAATCAGTTATGGACAGTTATACAAGACAGTGAGGCCATACTTGCAATATTGTGTACAGTTTTGGTCACCTTTCTATTGCGAAGACTTTATTAAACCAGACAGAGTGCTAAAAGATTTATCAGCATGTTGTCTGGAAAGGGGTGCCTGAGTTACAGGGAGAAGTTAAGCAAACTAGTAACTGTGCTCCCCGTGAGGGATGATAATAAACTAGTAACTGTACTCCCCGTGAGGGATGATAATAAACTAGTAACTGTACTCCCCGTGAGGGATGATAATAAACTAGTAACTGTACTCCCCGTGAGGGACGATGATAAACTAGTAACTGTACTCCCCGTGAGGGACGATGATAAACTAGTAACTGTACTCCCCGTGAGGGACGATGATAAACTAGTAACTGTACTCCCCGTGAGGGACGATGATAAACTAGTAACTGTACTCCCCGTGAGGGACGATGATAAACTAGTAACTGTGCTCCCCGTGAGGGATGATAATAAACTAGTAACTGTGCTCCCCGTGAGGGATGATGATAAACTAGTAACTGTACTCCCCGTGAGGGATGATGATAAACTAGTAACTGTACTCCCCGTGAGGGATGATAATAAACTAGTAACTATGCTCCCCGTGAGGGATGATAATAAACTAGTAACTGTGCTCCCGGTGAGGGATGATAATAAACTAGTAACTGTACTCCCCGTGAGGGATGATAATAAACTAGTAACTGTACTCCCCGTGAGGGATGATGATAAACTAGTAACTGTACTCCCCGTGAGGGATGATAATAAACTAGTAACTGTACTCCCCGTGAGGGATGATAATAAACTAGTAACTGTACTCCCCGTGAGGGATGATAATAAACTAGTAACTGTACTCCCCGTGAGGGATGATAATAAACTAGTAACTGTACTCCCCGTGAGGGATGATAATAAACTAGTAACTGTACTCCCCGTGAGGGATGATAATAAACTAGTAACTGTACTCCCCGTGAGGGATGATAATAAACTAGTAACTGTGCTCCCCGTGAGGGATGATAATAAACTAGTAACTGTACTCCCCGTGAGGGATGATGATAAACTAGTAACTGTACTCCCCGTGAGGGATGATGATAAACTAGTAACTGTACTCCCCGTGAGGGATGATAATAAACTAGTAACTGTGCTCCCCGTGAGGGTAGATAATAAACTAGTAACTGTGCTCCCCGTGAGGGATGATAATAAACTAGTAACTGTACTCCCCGTGAGGGATGATAATAAACTAGTAACTGTGCTCCCCGTGAGGGTAGATAATAAACTAGTAACTGTGCTCCCCGTGAGGGATGATAATAAACTAGTAACTGTACTCCCCGTGAGGGATGATAATAAACTAGTAACTGTACTCCCCGTGAGGGATGATAATAAACTAGTAACTGTGCTCCCCGTGAGGGATGATAATAAACTAGTAACTGTACTCCCCGTGAGGGATGATGATAAACTAGTAACTGTGCTCCCCGTGAGGGATGATAATAAACTAGTAACTGTACTCCCCGTGAGGGATGATAATAAACTAGTAACTGTGCTCCCCGTGAGGGATGATGATAAACTAGTAACTGTACTCCCCGTGAGGGATGATGATAAACTAGTAACTGTACTCCCCGTGAGGGATGATGATAAACTAGTAACTGTACTCCCCGTGAGGGATGATGATAAACTAGTAACTGTACTCCCCGTGAGGGATGATAATAAACTAGTAACTGTACTCCCCGTGAGGGATGATAATAAACTAGTAACTGTACTCCCCGTGAGGGATGATAATAAACTAGTAACTGTGCTCCCCGTGAGGGATGATAATAAACTAGTAACTGTACTCCCCGTGAGGGATGATAATAAACTAGTAACTGTACTCCCCGTGAGGGATGATAATAAACTAGTAACTGTACTCCCCGTGAGGGATGATAATAAACTAGTAACTGTACTCCCCGTGAGGGATGATAATAAACTAGTAACTGTACTCCCCGTGAGGGATGATAATAAACTAGTAACTGTACTCCCCGTGAGGGATGATAATAAACTAGTAACTGTACTCCCCGTGAGGGATGATAATAAACTAGTAACTGTACTCCCCGTGAGGGATGATAATAAACTAGTAACTGTACTCCCCGTGAGGGATGATAATAAACTAGTAACTGTACTCCCCGTGAGGGATGATGATAAACTAGTAACTGTACTCCCCGTGAGGGATGATGATAAACTAGTAACTGTACTCCCCGTGAGGGATGATGATAAACTAGTAACTGTACTCCCCGTGAGGGATGATAATAAACTAGTAACTGTGCTCCCCGTGAGGGATGATAATAAACTAGTAACTGTACTCCCCGTGAGGGATGATAATAAACTAGTAACTGTACTCCCCGTGAGGGATGATAATAAACTAGTAACTGTGCTCCCCGTGAGGGATGATAATAAACTAGTAACTGTACTCCCCGTGAGGGATGATAATAAACTAGTAACTGTACTCCCCGTGAGGGATGATAATAAACTAGTAACTGTACTCCCCGTGAGGGATGATGATAAACTAGTAACTGTACTCCCCGTGAGGGATGATAATAAACTAGTAACTGTACTCCCCGTGAGGGATGATGATAAACTAGTAACTGTACTCCCCGTGAGGGATGATAATAAACTAGTAACTATGCTCCCCGTGAGGGATGATAATAAACTAGTAACTGTGCTCCCGGTGAGGGATGATAATAAACTAGTAACTATGCTCCCCGTGAGGGATGATAATAAACTAGTAACTGTGCTCCCGGTGAGGGATGATAATAAACTAGTAACTGTACTCCCCGTGAGGGATGATAATAAACTAGTAACTGTACTCCCCGTGAGGGATGATAATAAACTAGTAACTGTACTCCCCGTGAGGGATGATAATAAACTAGTAACTGTACTCCCCGTGAGGGATGATAATAAACTAGTAACTGTACTCCCCGTGAGGGATGATGATAAACTAGTAACTGTACTCCCCGTGAGGGATGATAATAAACTAGTAACTGTACTCCCCGTGAGGGATGATGATAAACTAGTAACTGTACTCCCCGTGAGGGATGATGATAAACTAGTAACTGTACTCCCCGTGAGGGATGATGATAAACTAGTAACTGTACTCCCCGTGAGGGATGTTGATAAACTAGTAACTGTACTCCCCGTGAGGGATGATGATAAACTAGTAACTGTACTCCCCGTGAGGGATGATGATAAACTAGTAACTGTACTCCCCATGAGGGATGATGATAAACTAGTAACTGTACTCCCCGTGAGGGATGATGATAAACTAGTAACTGTACTCCCCGTGAGGGATGATAATAAACTAGTAACTGTACTCCCCGTGAGGGATGATAATAAACTAGTAACTGTGCTCCCCGTGAGGGATGATAATAAACTAGTAACTGTACTCCCGGTGAGGGATGATAATAAACTAGTAACTGTACTCCCCGTGAGGGATGATAATAAACTAGTAACTGTACTCCCGGTGAGGGATGATAATAAACTAGTAACTGTACTCCCGGTGAGGGATGATAATAAACTAGTAACTGTACTCCCCGTGAGGGATGATAATAAACTAGTAACTGTACTCCCGGTGAGGGATGATAATAAACTAGTAACTGTACTCCCCGTGAGGGATGATAATAAACTAGTAACTGTACTCCCGGTGAGGGATGATAATAAACTAGTAACTGTACTCCCCGTGAGGGATGATGATAAACTAGTAACTGTACTCCCCGTGAGGGATGATAATAAACTAGTAACTGTACTCCCCGTGAGGGATGATAATAAACTAGTAACTGTGCTCCCCGTGAGGGATGATAATAAACTAGTAACTGTACTCCCCGTGAGGGATGATAATAAACTAGTAACTGTACTCCCCGTGAGGGATGATAATAAACTAGTAACTGTAGTCCCCGTGAGGGATGATAATAAACTAGTAACTGTAGTCCCCGTGAGGGATGATGATAAACTAGTAACTGTACTCCCCGTGAGGGATGATGATAAACTAGTAACTGTACTCCCCGTGAGGGATGATAATAAACTAGTAACTGTGCTCCCGGTGAGGGATGATGATAAACTAGTAACTGTACTCCCCGTGAGGGATGATGATAAACTAGTAACTGTACTCCCCGTGAGGGATGATGATAAACTAGTAACTGTACTCTCTGTGAGGGATGATAATAAACTAGTAACTGTACTCCCCGTGAGGGATGATAATAAACTAGTAACTGTACTCCCCGTGAGGGATGATAATAAACTAGTAACTGTACTCCCCGTGAGGGATGATGATAAACTAGTAACTGTACTCCCCGTGAGGGATGATAATAAACTAGTAACTGTACTCCCCGTGAGGGATGATGATAAACTAGTAACTGTACTCCCCATGAGGGATGATGATAAACTAGTAACTGTACTCCCCGTGAGGGATGATAATAAACTAGTAACCGTACTCCCCGTGAGGGATGATAATAAACTAGTAACTGTACTCCCCGTGAGGGATGATAATAAACTAGTAACTGTACTCCCCGTGAGGGATGATAATAAACTAGTAACTGTACTCCCCGTGAGGGATGATAATAAACTAGTAACTGTACTCCCCGTGAGGGATGATAATAAACTAGTAACTGTACTCCCCGTGAGGGATGATGATAAACTAGTAACTGTGCTCCCCGTGAGGGATGATAATAAACTAGTAACTGTACTCCCCATGAGGGATGATAATAAACTAGTAACTGTGCTCCCCGTGAGGGATGATAATAAACTAGTAACTGTGCTCCCTTTGAGAGGTGACTGATAAACTAGTAACTGTACTCCCCGTGAGGGATGATGATAAACTAGTAACTGTACTCCCCGTGAGGGATGATAATAAACTAGTAACTGTACTCCCCGTGAGGGATGATAATAAACTAGTAACTGTGCTCCCCGTGAGGGATGATAATAAACTAGTAACTGTACTCCCGGTGAGGGATGATAATAAACTAGTAACTGTACTCCCCGTGAGGGATGATAATAAACTAGTAACTGTACTCCCGGTGAGGGATGATAATAAACTAGTAACTGTACTCCCGGTGAGGGATGATAATAAACTAGTAACTGTACTCCCCGTGAGGGATGATAATAAACTAGTAACTGTACTCCCGGTGAGGGATGATAATAAACTAGTAACTGTACTCCCCGTGAGGGATGATAATAAACTAGTAACTGTACTCCCCGTGAGGGATGATAATAAACTAGTAACTGTACTCCCCGTGAGGGATGATGATAAACTAGTAACTGTACTCCCCGTGAGGGATGATAATAAACTAGTAACTGTACTCCCCGTGAGGGATGATAATAAACTAGTAACTGTGCTCCCCGTGAGGGATGATAATAAACTAGTAACTGTACTCCCCGTGAGGGATGATAATAAACTAGTAACTGTACTCCCCGTGAGGGATGATAATAAACTAGTAACTGTAGTCCCCGTGAGGGATGATAATAAACTAGTAACTGTACTCCCCGTGAGGGATGATGATAAACTAGTAACTGTACTCCCCGTGAGGGATGATAATAAACTAGTAACTGTGCTCCCCGTGAGGGATGATAATAAACTAGTAACTGTACTCCCGGTGAGGGATGATAATAAACTAGTAACTGTACTCCCCGTGAGTGATGATAATAAACTAGTAACTGTACTCCCGGTGAGGGATGATAATAAACTAGTAACTGTACTCCCGGTGAGGGATGATAATAAACTAGTAACTGTACTCCCCGTGAGGGATGATAATAAACTAGTAACTGTACTCCCCGTGAGGGATGATAATAAACTAGTAACTGTACTCCCGGTGAGGGATGATAATAAACTAGTAACTGTACTCCCCGTGAGGGATGATAATAAACTAGTAACTGTACTCCCCGTGAGGGATGATAATAAACTAGTAACTGTACTCCCCGTGAGGGATGATGATAAACTAGTAACTGTACTCCCCGTGAGGGATGATGATAAACTAGTAACTGTACTCCCCGTGAGGGATGATAATAAACTAGTAACTGTGCTCCCCGTGAGGGATGATAATAAACTAGTAACTGTACTCCCCGTGAGGGATGATAATAAACTAGTAACTGTACTCCCCGTGAGGGATGATAATAAACTAGTAACTGTACTCCCCGTGAGGGATGATAATAAACTAGTAACTGTACTCCCCGTGAGGGATGATGATAAACTAGTAACTGTACTCCCCGTGAGGGATGATGATAAACTAGTAACTGTACTCCCCGTGAGGGATGATAATAAACTAGTAACTATGCTCCCCGTGAGGGATGATAATAAACTAGTAACTGTGCTCCCGGTGAGGGATGATAATAAACTAGTAACTGTACTCCCCGTGAGGGATGATAATAAACTAGTAACTGTACTCCCCGTGAGGGATGATGATAAACTAGTAACTGTACTCCCCGTGAGGGATGATAATAAACTAGTAACTGTACTCCCCGTGAGGGATGATAATAAACTAGTAACTGTACTCCCCGTGAGGGATGATAATAAACTAGTAACTGTACTCCCCGTGAGGGATGATGATAAACTAGTAACTGTACTCCCCGTGAGGGATGATGATAAACTAGTAACTGTACTCCCCGTGAGGGATGATAATAAACTAGTAACTGTACTCCCCGTGAGGGATGATAATAAACTAGTAACTGTACTCCCGGTGAGGGATGATAATAAACTAGTAACTGTACTCCCGGTGAGGGATGATAATAAACTAGTAACTGTACTCCCCGTGAGGGATGATAATAAACTAGTAACTGTACTCCCCGTGAGGGATGATAATAAACTAGTAACTGTACTCCCCGTGAGGGATGATGATAAACTAGTAACTGTACTCCCCGTGAGGGATGATAATAAACTAGTAACTGTACTCCCCGTGAGGGATGATAATAAACTAGTAACTGTGCTCCCCGTGAGGGATGATAATAAACTAGTAACTGTACTCCCCGTGAGGGATGATAATAAACTAGTAACTGTACTCCCCGTGAGGGATGATAATAAACTAGTAACTGTGCTCCCCGTGAGGGATGATAATAAACTAGTAACTGTACTCCCCGTGAGGGATGATAATAAACTAGTAACTGTGCTCCCCGTGAGGGATGATAATAAACTAGTAACTGTACTCCCCATGAGGGATGATAATAAACTAGTAACTGTACTCCCCGTGAGGGATGATAATAAACTAGTAACTGTACTCCCCGTGAGGGATGATGATAAACTAGTAACTGTACTCCCCGTGAGGGATGATGATAAACTAGTAACTGTACTCCCCGTGAGGGATGATAATAAACTAGTAACTATGCTCCCCGTGAGGGATGATAATAAACTAGTAACTGTGCTCCCGGTGAGGGATGATGATAAACTAGTAACTGTACTCCCCGTGAGGGATGATGATAAACTAGTAACTGTACTCCCCGTGAGGGATGATGATAAACTAGTAACTGTACTCTCTGTGAGGGATGATAATAAACTAGTAACTGTACTCCCCGTGAGGGATGATAATAAACTAGTAACTGTACTCCCCGTGAGGGATGATAATAAACTAGTAACTGTACTCCCCGTGAGGGATGATGATAAACTAGTAACTGTACTCCCCGTGAGGGATGATGATAAACTAGTAACTGTACTCCCCGTGAGGGATGATGATAAACTAGTAACTGTACTCCCCGTGAGGGATGATGATAAACTAGTAACTGTACTCCCCGTGAGGGATGATAATAAACTAGTAACTGTACTCCCCGTGAGGGATGATAATAAACTAGTAACTGTACTCCCCGTGAGGGATGATAATAAACTAGTAACTGTACTCCCCGTGAGGGATGATAATAAACTAGTAACTGTGCTCCCCGTGAGGGATGATAATAAACTAGTAACTGTACTCCCCATGAGGGATGATAATAAACTAGTAACTGTGCTCCCCGTGAGGGATGATAATAAACTAGTAACTGTGCTCCCTTTGAGAGGTGACTGATAAACTAGTAACTGTACTCCCTGTGAGGGATGATAATAAACTAGTAACTGTGCTCCCCGTGAGGGATGATAATAAACTAGTAACTGTACTCCCGGTGAGGGATGATAATAAACTAGTAACTGTACTCCCCGTGAGTGATGATAATAAACTAGTAACTGTACTCCCGGTGAGGGATGATAATAAACTAGTAACTGTACTCCCGGTGAGGGATGATAATAAACTAGTAACTGTACTCCCCGTGAGGGATGATAATAAACTAGTAACTGTACTCCCCGTGAGGGATGATAATAAACTAGTAACTGTACTCCCGGTGAGGGATGATAATAAACTAGTAACTGTACTCCCCGTGAGGGATGATAATAAACTAGTAACTGTACTCCCCGTGAGGGATGATGATAAACTAGTAACTGTACTCCCCGTGAGGGATGATAATAAACTAGTAACTGTACTCCCCGTGAGGGATGATAATAAACTAGTAACTGTGCTCCCCGTGAGGGATGATAATAAACTAGTAACTGTACTCCCCGTGAGGGATGATAATAAACTAGTAACTGTACTCCCCGTGAGGGATGATAATAAACTAGTAACTGTACTCCCCGTGAGGGATGATAATAAACTAGTAACTGTACTCCCCGTGAGGGATGATGATAAACTAGTAACTGTACTCCCCGTGAGGGATGATGATAAACTAGTAACTGTACTCCCCGTGAGGGATGATAATAAACTAGTAACTATGCTCCCCGTGAGGGATGATAATAAACTAGTAACTGTACTCCCGGTGAGGGATGATAATAAACTAGTAACTGTACTCCCCGTGAGGGATGATAATAAACTAGTAACTGTACTCCCGGTGAGGGATGATAATAAACTAGTAACTGTACTCCCGGTGAGGGATGATGATAAACTAGTAACTGTACTCCCCGTGAGGGATGATGATAAACTAGTAACTGTACTCCCCGTGAGGGATGTTGATAAACTAGTAACTGTACTCCCCGTGAGGGATGATGATAAACTAGTAACTGTACTCCCCGTGAGGGATGTTGATAAACTAGTAACTGTACTCCCCGTGAGGGATGATGATAAACTAGTAACTGTACTCCCCGTGAGGGATGATGATAAACTAGTAACTGTACTCCCCGTGAGGGATGATGATAAACTAGTAACTGTACTCCCCGTGAGGGATGATAATAAACTAGTAACTGTACTCCCCGTGAGGGATGATAATAAACTAGTAACTGTACTCCCCGTGAGGGATGATGATAAACTAGTAACTGTACTCCCCGTGAGGGATGATAATAAACTAGTAACTGTACTCCCCGTGAGGGATGATGATAAACTAGTAACTGTACTCCCCGTGAGGGATGATAATAAACTAGTAACTGTACTCCCCGTGAGGGATGATAATAAACTAGTAACTGTACTCCCCGTGAGGGATGATAATAAACTAGTAACTGTACTCCCCGTGAGGGATGATAATAAACTAGTAACTGTACTCCCCGTGAGGGATGATAATAAACTAGTAACTGTACTCCCCGTGAGGGATGATAATAAACTAGTAACTGTACTCCCCGTGAGGGATGATAATAAACTAGTAACTGTGCTCCCCGTGAGGGATGATAATAAACTAGTAACTGTACTCCCCATGAGGGATGATAATAAACTAGTAACTGTGCTCCCCGTGAGGGATGATAATAAACTAGTAACTGTGCTCCCTTTGAGAGGTGACTGATAAACTAGTAACTGTACTCCCTGTGAGGGATGATAATAAACTAGTAACTGTGCTCCCCGTGAGGGATGATAATAAACTAGTATCTGTGCTCCCTTTGAGAGGTGACTGATAAACTAGTAACTGTACTCCCTGTGAGGGATGATAATAAAGTAGTAACTGTACTCCCCGTGAGGGATGATAATAAACTAGTAACTGTGCTCCCCGTGAGGGATGATAATAAACTAGTAACTGTGCTCCCCGTGAGGGATGATAATAAACTAGTAACTGTGCTCCCCGTGAGGGATGATAATAAACTAGTAACTGTACTCCCCGTGAGGGATGATAATAAACTAGTAACTGTACTCCCCGTGAGGGATGATAATAAACTAGTAACTGTACTCCCCGTGAGGGATGATAATAAACTAGTAACTGTGCTCCCCGTGAGGGATGATAATAAACTAGTAACTGTGCTCCCCGTGAGGGATGATAATAAACTAGTAACTGTACTCCCCGTGAGGGATGATAATAAACTAGTAACTGTACTCCCTGTGAGGGATGATGATAAACTAGTAACTGTACTCCCCGTGAGGGATGATAATAAACTAGTAACTGTGCTCCCTGCGATATCGGAGTGGGCATCGATAAGTTGGACAGAAGGGCCTATTTTTATGCTGTCGGTCTCTGTAATTACGTATCAGCCTGGTTAGAATGCACTTGTAATATTGTCTTTAGTTCATTTCTGGTCACCTCATTGCAGGATGTAGACACTTTCGTGAGGGTGGAGAGGAGATTTACCAGATTACTGCCTGGATTACAGAACATGTCTTATGCGGATAGACAGTTTTCTTTGGAACAAAGGAGGATGAGGTGACTTCATAGACGTATACAAGATGAACAATGGAATAGATCAAGTGGACAGCCAAAGACTTCCTCCCCAGGGTGGAAATGGCTAATACCAGGTGTATTATTTAAAGTGACTGGAGAAAGTATAGAGTGAATATCCGAGGTAGGTCGTTTTACGTAGAGAGTGGTGGGTGCATGGAACACCTTACTGGGGTGAGATTCATTAGGGGCATTTAAGAGAGTCTTAGACAGGCACATGGATGACGCAGGACTATGTAGGAGAGAAGGGTTAGATTGATCTTGCAGTAGGTTAAAGGGTTGATACACATTGTGGGCTGAATGGTCTGTAATGTGCTGTATGCTCTGTGGTGTATTTACAGGAAAAAATCAAAAATACAAATGAATTTATGAAAAAACTATAAACATACAGACTGAGAAACAACCAACACGCAAAAGAAGATAAACTGTAGAGAAAAATAATTGTATTGTACTATTCTATGTTGTATTGTTCCTTTATTGTCAAGGGATCAAAATCATGGAACCTCTTTCATCATAACACCAAGGAATCACCTTCCACACGCTGCATTTCCAGATCAGGATAGAGAGACAGATAGATACTTTATTGACCCCAATTACAGTGTCACAGTAGCATTACAAATGCACAGATGTACAAATATTAGAAGAGAAGTAAGAAAAAAATAAAAAAAAGTTACCTTAAACAGTAACAGGAGAGAGTTATCACTTGCCCAGCTATAGATTAACTCATTACAGAGCCTAATGGCCGAGGGTAAGAGTGACCTCATATCGCGCTCTTTGGAGCAGCACAGTTGTCTTAGTCTGTTACAACAAGTACTCCTCTGTTCAGCCAAGGTGGCATGCAGAGGGTGAGAAACGTTGTCCAGAGTTGCCAGGATTTTCCGTAGGGTCTTTTGTTCTACCACAGCCTCCAGTGTGTCTGGTTTGTCTCCTATAACAGAGCCGGCCTGTCTAATCAGTTTATTGAGCCTGTTGGCATCACCCGTGTTGAACCCATTTCCCCAGCTCACCACCGCATAGGAGATTGTACCGGTGACAACAGACTGGGAGAACGTATGAAGGCGAGGTCTGCATATTGCAAAGGACCTCAGTCTCCTCAGGAAGTAGAGGTGACTCTGGCCCTTCTCGTACACAGCCTCTCTGTTGGTGCTCCTCTCAAGTCTATCATCCAGGAGTCCTTCCCCAGGTACTTGTAGGTCCTCAACACATCCATGTCCTGACCATCAATAGTAACAGGGAGCAGTGCAGGCCTAGTATTTCTAAAGTCCATCATCATCTCCTTTGTTTTACTGATGTTGAGCTGCGGATGATTCAGCTTGCACCATTTGACAAAGTCCTCCACCAGGGCCCTGTATTCATCCTCCTGTCCTCCCACCATACACCCAACTATTGCTGATTCATCAGAGAATTTCTGCAGATGACATGACTCAGTGTTGTATCTAAAGTCCGAGGTATACAGGGTAAACAGGAAGGGAGCCAGTACAGTCCCCTGGGGGCTGTAGTGCTGCTTATAACTATGTCATGGATGATTAGTGAATGACTAACTTACAGACCCCACAAAACCATTTCCATCACAAATTACACTTCTGTTGAGACAGTGTACTCTCTGCAACTGTGTCAACATTCCATACACTTCAAAGTCACCCACTTACCCACCTCAGCACCCGTCTTGTAACGACACTGCCCAGAAGAAGGCAATGGCAAACCCCTTCTGTAGAAAAATTTGCCAAGAACAATCATGGTCATACAGCACGGCACATAATGATGATGTCATACGACACGGCACATAATGATACAATTGTTATTACGATCAGAATTCACTAAAAAATGGGAATCTAAGCACTTGGAGCACCTACAGGAGTTTTGCTACTTAACCACGACAGGGAATATTTCAAGGATCAGAACTGTGCTCGTGAATTGCTTGGGTCTAATGACAGACAATCCACTTCATTCTCTCTTATCCTGGCTTTTTGTAATTCATTAGACCTCAGTCACCGTCTTGCACTGGTGAAGAAGGCATTTCACCGGTCTCTGTTTCATATTACTACCAAGGAGAATTATAATGGGATCCTTGTGAAGAAAGGAGAAAGATAAATAAACGATCAGACTGCATTAAAATCTCATTCGAACCAGACAAAATGAGAGGCAGCTCTCTTCGATCATCGCCAAGCTCAGCAATTACTGTCCAGTACTCCTGTGTGAATTCACATCCAGCTCTCTCCTAAAAGCATGAAAATAGCCCCGTATGTGGGGAGGAGGAGGGGGGTAGAATTTTAGATCCATTGCCAGCATTAAATACATCCCCCATTAGCCAATGGCTGCATTCAGGTTTGGTTCTATTGTTTTTAGTGGGACTGAAGCTGCAGAGGAAGGAACACCCAGCAACCAACCTTTGGACAGCAGGACTGAACCGAAGAGAAAATCCATAAGGCCATGGGACTTCGGAGCAGAATTAGGCCATTCAGCCCATCAAGTCTGCTCTGTCATTCCATCATGGCTAATTTATTATCCCCGTGAGTGAGTTAGAGTTAGAGAATTTATTATCCCCGTAAACCTTGATGTCCTTACGAACCAATAACCCATCAACCTCAACTTTAAATACACCCAATGACTCGGCTACCACAGCCATCTGTGGCTACGAAATCCACCGGTTCACAACCGTCTGGCTAAAGATGTTCCTCCTTATCTCGAGTCTAAATGGACATCCCTCTGATCTGAAGTTGTGCCCTTCTGGTCCGAGACTCCCCAACTACAGGAAACATCCTCTCCATAACCACTCTGTCTAGGCCTTTCAAAATTCAATAACAGAATCAATGAAAGACCACACAAACTTGAGTGTTCAACAAGTGTGCAAAAGGCAACAAACTCTGCAAATACTAAAAGAAAGAAATGATAATAATAAATAAATATTGAGGACAGTAGATGAAGTGTCCTTGAAAGTGAGTCCATTGGCTTTGGGAACATTTCAATGATGGGGAAGTGAGGGTGCGTGAAGTTTCCCCTCTGGTTAAAGAACTTGATGATTGAGGGGTAATAACAGTTCTTCAACCTAATGGGGTGGGTCCTGATGGCAGCAGCAAGAAGAGAGCATGGCCTGGGTGGTGGGGATTCCTAATGCTGGATGCTGCTCTCGTGTGACAAGCTCTTTGTAGATGTGCTTAATGGTTGGGAGGACTTAACCCATGATGGACCAGGCCATATCCACTACCTTTTGTAGGATTTTCCATTCAAGGGAATTGGTATTTCACTACCAGACTGTGATGCAACCAATCAATACACATCTTCACTACACATCTATAGAAGTTTGTCAAAGTTTTAGTGCAAAACTTTAGCACGGGAATATTGGCAAGCCCAAGACCAGAGTCTGTTTCTGCCAATGTAAAAATTAAAGTTTAGCTTTATTTGTCACATATACATTGAAACATCAATATACACAAAGGATAGACAAAGGAGAATTGGTTGATGTTGTGTACTTGGATTTTCAGAAGGCCTTTGACAAAGTTGAAGACCTTTGAAGTTGATAGATTCCTGATTGGTCAGGGCATCAAAGGATATTGGGAGAGGTCGGGTGTATGGGGATTGAGTGGGATCTGGGATCATCCATGATGGAATGGTGGAGCAGATTCAATGAGCCAAATGGCCTCATTCTTCTATGTCTTATGGTCTAGGGTGCCACACATGAGGCTGCTTACAGGAAGGATTCTAGCATGGAAAGAGCAGTGGCTGATTGGCAGGAGGCAAAGATGGGAAATAAACGGAGCCTTTTCTGGCCGGCTGTCAGTGACTAGCGGTGTTCCACAGGGGTCTGAGTTGGAACCGATTCGTTTTATGTTATATGTCAATGATTTGGATGATGGAATTGATAGCTTTGTTGCAAAGTTTGCAGACGATATGAAGATAGGTGGCAGGGCAGGTAGTTTTGATGAAGTAGAGGGGCTACAGAAGGACAGACAGGTTAGGAGAATGGGGAAAGGAATGGCAGGTGGGATACAGTGTCGGGAAATGCATGGTGGGATACAGTGTCGGGAAATGGCAGGTGGGATACAGTGTCGGGAAATGGATGGTGGGATACAGTGTCGGGAAATGGATGGTGGGATACAGTGTCGGGAAATGGATGGTGGGTTACAGTGTCGGGAAATGGCAGGTGGGATACAGTGTCGGGAAATGGCAGGTGGGATACAGTGTCGGGAAATGCATGGTCATGTTCTTTGCAGAAGGAATGAAAGGGTTGGCTATTTCATAAATGGAGAGGAAAAACCCCAGGAAACTGAGGCACAAAGGGACTTGCGAGTCCTTGTGCAGGATTTCCCAAAGGTTAATTTGCAGGTTGAGTCTGTGGTGAGGAAGGCAAATGCATATTAACATTCATTTCACGAGGACTAGAATATAACAGCAAGGATGTAATGTTGAAATTTTATTAAACACAGCTGAGGCCTCACTCGGAGTATTGTGAGCAGTTTTGGGCCCCTTATCTTAGAAAGGATGTTCTGAAACTGGAGAGGGTTCAAAGGAGGCTCACGGAAATGATTCCATAATTGAATGGCTTATCATGTGAAGAGTGACTAATGGCCCTGGGTCAGTATCACTGGAATTTAGAAGAACGAGGGGTGCCCTCATTGAAACTTATTGTATGGTGGAAGTCCTTGATAGCGAAGATGTGGTGGAAGAGTATAAGATCAGAGGACACAATTTCAGAATAGAGGGCCATCCTTTAGAACTGAGATGAGGAGGAATTCCTTTATCTAGAGAGTGGTGAATCTGTGGGATTCTTTGCCACAGGCAGCTGTGGAGACCAAGTCTTTATGTATATTTATGGCAGAGGGTGATAGAGTCTTGATTGGTCAGGGCACGAAGGGATACAGAGAGAAGGCAGGAGATTGGGGCTGAGAGGAAAATTGGATCAGCCATGATGAAATGGTGGAGCAGACTTGATGGGCCAAATGGCCTAATTCTGCTCCTGTATCTTATGGTCTTATATTGTCTTATACAGCAAAACATGTAAACATGTGTATAAATATCATTACACGAATATAGTCAGGTGTGTGTACGATGAAAACCCTGCCTCCAGCAGGCTCACAGACACCGACAACACACAGAACATAAATTATATAGAAAATTAAAAGATTGAAAGATGCCACGTGTAAATCAGAACATACAGTGAAATACATCTTTTGCATCAACAAAACCAGTCCGAGGCAAAACAGCCTGGATGTGTCACCAGGCCTCCAGCACAGCTCACTACCCCTCAGCCGCATTGTCTTTGGAATGTGGGAGGAAACTGTCGTACCCAGAGGAAATCTACATGGCCACAGTGTGAACGTACAGACAACAGCGGGAATTGAACCCAGGTTGGAGATCGCTGGTGCGGGAATGCAATTGCGCTGTCCGCTACACTACGGTGCTGCCCACATGGTTTGGTGACTTATTTACTAAGTAGACGCTCAGGATTTCTGAAGATATTTTGTATCTTCCTTTACAAACTTTACAAATTAATTATTTATTGCAGTAAATTAGATTTTCAATAAGTACCCAGAGCTTATTTGTGGAAGTGTTATCACTGTATTACGGCGGAAACACCTCTGTAACAACTGTTAAGCCAAGTCAAAAACCAATAAAGATACAGCGGAGTGGAAGAACTGCCCAAGCCCAACGTGGAACTCATCACAAACCAATAATCCATGAGTTACAAAGCACAAAAATGCTTAATTAACATGGTGTAAATGGCCTGGAATTTACTCAAGATGAGTTTCTGAATGAATGTTATGTTACCCTGCTCTTCCTGTAAGCACATAAACATGGAAATGCAACAATCTAATGGTATCTGGTCATATATCCCCCTCTCCCTTCTCTTTTTTTTCAGTTCCCCATTCTGGTACCCCTCTCAATCCTTCTCTTCTCCTCACCTGCCCATCATCTCCCTCTGGTGCCCCTCCTTCTTCCCTTTTTCCCATGGTCCAGTCTCTTCTATCAGATTCCTTCTACTTCAGCACTTTCCCTCTTCCACCTATCACCTCACAGCTTCTTACTTCATCCTCCCTCCACCACCCACCCACCTTCCCCCTCACCTATCACCTGTCGGTTTGTATTCCTCCCCTCCCCCCAACTTCTTATTCTGACTTCTGCCCTCCTCCTTTCCAGTCCTGTAGAAAGGTCTTGGCCTGAAACACCAACTACTTATCCCTCTCCATAGACGCTGCCTGACCTGCTGAGTTCCTCCAGCACTTTGTGTCTGTTACTCTGTATTCGCAGCATCTGCAGAATCTCTTGAATCAATCGGCTGCTTAAATGATACGGTTTAACCTGCCTCAATTACTTCCTCTGGCAGCACATTCAATACACTCATGGTTCTATGTGGGGGAAAAAATTATCCCTCAGGCCCCTTTTAAATTTTCCCCTCTCACCCTAAAGCCCCTATTTTTTGGATACCCCTAACCTGGAGAGAAGGCTGTTACCATCCACCATGTTATTAGGTAAATTGTCACATTTGTATTGTAGTGCGTTGCTGCTGCTAACCACCGATTATACTGTGGATACGTCAGGCCCACAATAGCAAACATAAGCTTTAACTATGTCAGAGTATTACCCAACTTCACTCATCTCTCAGTACCTTACAGTGCACTCTTAATTTCCCTTTTTTCATTTTCAAAACCACTAACCACAATTCAACTGCTTAATTCTTGATCCAAATAGCACAACCCTAACCACTATAGTTCAGCAACGCCATGAAACCTTTGCTCTAAAATATACTTTTGTGGTTTCTTTTTGCTTTAAATGTGTTCTTACATATAAAACTGCCCAAAGCATCACCGGCACCAGCTGACCCACCATCCAGGATGTATATGCAGAAAGGTGCTGGAAACGGGCCAGTAACATCATGAAGGATCCCACCCACCCTGCTCACGGACTGTTTGTCCCACTCCCATCAGGGGGGAGGCTACGTAGCATCTACACCAGGAGCATCAGACTCAAAAACAGTTACTTTCCCCAAGCAGCAAGGCTGATCAACACCTCCACCCACTAACCCACCCCTCCACACCCCCAACCACCACTACTTTATCATTTCCTGTCAGTCACCTTATGTACAGACACTCCTGTGCCTAGTGTCACTTTATGGAAATACACAGAATTTATCTTGTGTATTTACATTTATTATGTTTTTTAAATTATTGTGTTCTTTACCTTATTGTGTTTCTTTGTGCTGCAGCAGATCCTGAGTAACAATTATTTTGTTCTCCTTTACACTTCTGAACTGGAAATGACATTAAACAATCATGAGTCTTGAATCTTGAAAAGCTTTGATAATTTATGTCTAATTTCTGCTTTTCCATGTAAATACTGCTCACCTGATGCAATGAGCGGTGATGCTGCAGCATGTAGGGTTTTCATTACACCTGAGCACACGTGTACCTGTGCAGATGACCATTACACACACGTGTACCTGTGCAGCTGACCATTACACACACGTGTACCTGTGCAGCTGACCATTACACACGTGTGTGTGTGCAGATGACCATTACACACACGTGTGTGTGTGCAGATGACCATTACACACACGTGTACCTGTGCAGATGACCATTACACACATGTGTGTGTGTGCAGATGACCATTACACATGTGTACTTGTGCAGATGACCATTACACACGTGTACTTGTGCAGATGACCATTACACACACGTTAACCTGTGCAGATGACCATTACACATGTGTACTTGCGTAGATGACCATTACACACACGTGTACTTGTGCAGATGACCATTACAGACACATGTACTTGCGTAGATGACCATTACACATAAGTGTGCTTACGTAGATGATAATGAAATTGACTCTGACCGATGAAAGTTGGAGTCTGCGTACAACACTCAAAGAGTCGACATCTTCCGAATCGATCATGAAACTATATATTTCACTCCTTTTATGTCTTTTACGTTTGTTTTTTGTCTGGAACAGTGATTTGCAGTCTGGAGATCATTTGGGTGTTTCAATGCTCTGCGGTCTCCAAGAGGATTCCGTGAGGCAGAGGCAGCTGGCGAAAACTTTGTGGCGAGAAGACTGCGGGATGGGGCACTGGCTAATAGATAGATAGATAGATAGATAGATACTTTATTCATCCCCATGGGGAAATTCAACATTTTTTTCCAATGTCCCATACACTTGTTGTAGCAAAACTAATTACATACAATACTTAACTCAGTAAAAATATGATATGCATCTAAATCACTATCTCAAAAAGCATTAATAATAGCTTTTAAAAAGTTCTTAAGTCCTGGCGGTTGAATTGTAAAGCCTAATGGCATTGGGGAGTATTGACCTCTTCATCCTGCTGAGGAGCATTGCATCGATAGTAACCTGTCGCTGAAACTGCTTCTCTGTCTCTGGATGGTGCTATGTAGAGGATGTTCAGAGTTTTCCATAATTGACCGTAGCCTACTCAGCGCCCTTCGCTCAGCTACCGATGTTAAACTCTCCAGTACTTTGCCCACGACAGAGCCCGCCTTCCTTACCAGCTTATTAAGACGTGAGGCGTCCCTCTTCTTAATGCTTCCTCCCCAACACGCCACCACAAAGAAGAGGGCGCTCTCCACAACTGACCTATAGAACATCTTCAGCATCTCACTACAGACATTGAATGACGCCAACCTTCTAAGGAAGTACAGTCGACTCTGTGCCTTCCTGCACAAGGCATCTGTGTTAGCAGTCCAGTCTAGCTTCTCGTCTAACTGTACTCCCAGATACTTGTAGGTCTTAACCTGCTCCACACATTCTCCATTAATGATCACTGGCTCCATATGAGGCCTAGATCTCCTAAAGTCCACCACCATCTCCTTGGTCTTGGTGATATTGAGACGCAGGTAGTTTGAGTTGCACCATATCACAAAGTCCTGTATCAGTTTCCTATACTTCATTTCACTGCGTGACTTCATTTCACTGATTCAAGCTTCCACTGTTTGCTGGTTAAAGCGACAAAGGATTTTGAAACGTTGAAGAGAGGGGAGACTGCCTTTTGATCACTGGTGGGATCGCTCTGCTACGGAGAGGGGAGACTGACTTTTGATCACTGCTGGGATCACTCTGCTATGGAGAGGGGAGACTGCCTTTTGATCACTGGTGGGATCACTCTGTTATCAGAGAGGGGAGACTGCCTTTTGATCACTGGTGGGATCGCTCTGCTATGGAGAGGGGAGACTGCCTTTTGATCGCTGGTGGGATCACTCTGTTATCAGAGAGGGGAGACTGCCTTTTGATCACTGGTGGGATCACTCTGCTATGGAGAGGGGAGACTGCCTTTTGATCACTGGTGGGATCACTCTGCTACGGAGAGGGGAGACTGCCTTTTGATCACTGGTGGGATCGCTCTGCTATGGAGAGGGGAGACTGCCGTTTGATCACTGGTGGGATCACTCTGTTATCAGAGAGGGGAGACTGCCTTTTGATCACTGGTGGGATCGCTCTGCTACGGAGAGGGGAGACTGCCTTTTGATCACTGGTGGGATCACTCTGCTACGGAGAGGGGAGACTGCCTTTTGATCACCGGTGGGATCACTCTGCTACGGAGAGGGGAGACTGCCTTTTGATCACAGGTGGGATCACTCTGCTACGGAGAGGGGAGACTGCCTTTTGATCACTGGTGGGATCACTCTGTTATCAGAGAGGGGAGACTGCCTTTTGATCACTGGTGGGATCGCTCTGCTACGGAGAGGGGAGACTGCCTTTTGATCACTGGTGGGATCGCTCTGCTACGGAGAGGGGAGACTGCCTTTTGATCACTGGTGGGATCACTCTGTTATCAGAGAGGGGAGACTGCCTTTTGATCACTGGTGGGATCACTCTGTTATCAGAGAGGGGAGACTGCCTTTTGATCACTGGTGGGATCGCTCTGCTACGGAGAGGGGAGACTGCCTTTTGATCACTGGTGGGATCGCTCTGCTACGGAGAGGGGAGACTGCCTTTTGATCACTGGTGGGATCGCTCTGCTACGGAGAGGGGAGACTGACTTTTGATCACTGGTGGGATCGCTCTGCTACGGAGAGGGGAGACTGCCTTTTGATCACTGGTGGGATCGCTCTGTTATCAGAGAGGGGAGACTGCCTTTTGATCACTGGTGGGATCACTCTGCGTTTGGAGAGGGGAGACTGCCTTTTGATCACTGGTAGGATCGCTCTGTTATCAGAGAGGGGAGACTGCCTTTTGATCGCTGGTGGGATCGCTCTGCTACAGAGAGGGGAGACTGCCTTTTGATCGCTGGTGGGATCGCTCTGTTATCAGAGAGGGGAGACTGCCTTTTGATCACTGGTGGGATCTCTCTGCTACGGAGAGGGGAGACTGCCTTTTGATTGCTGGTGGGATCACTCTGCTACAGAGAGGGGAGACTGACTTTTGATCACCGGTGGGATCACTCTGCTACAGAGAGGGGAGACTGCCTTTTGATCGCTGGTGGGATCGCTCTGTTATCAGAGAGGGGAGACTGCCTTTTGATCACTGGTGGGATCTCTCTGCTACGGAGAGGGGAGACTGCCTTTTGATTGCTGGTGGGATCACTCTGCTACAGAGAGGGGAGACTGACTTTTGATCACCGGTGGGATCACTCTGCTACAGAGAGGGGAGACTGACTTTTGATCACTGGTGGGATCACTCTGCTACGGAGAGGGGAGACTGCCTTTTGATCGCTGGTGGGATCGCTCTGCTACGGAGAGGGGAGACTGCCTTTTGATCACTGGTGGGATCACTCTGCTACGGAGAGGGGAGACTGCCTTTTGATCACTGGTGGGATCACTCTGCTACGGAGAGGGGAGACTGCCTTTTGATCGCTGGTGGGATCGCTCTGTTATCAGAGAGGGGAGACTGCCTTTTGATCACTGGTGGGATCTCTCTGCTACGGAGAGGGGAGACTGCCTTTTGATTGCTGGTGGGATCACTCTGCTACAGAGAGGGGAGACTGACTTTTGATCGCTGGTGGGATCACTCTGCTACAGAGAGGGGAGACTGACTTTTGATCGCTGGTGGGATCACTCTGCTACAGAGAGGGGAGACTGACTTTTGATCACTGGTGGGATCACTCTGCTACGGAGAGGGGAGACTGCCTTTTGATCACTGGTGGGATCGCTCTGTTATCAGAGAGGGGAGACTGCCTTTTGATCGCTGGTGGGATCACTCTGCTACGGAGAGGGGAGACTGACTTTTGATCACTGGTGGGATCACTCTGCTGCTGAGAGGGAAAGGCCTGCCATTGGGCCCAGAGAATGTTACCCAGGTTTTCTACATTTTGGATATGGACTTGGACTATAGACTTTTTTCCAGTCTTATTGTTTTTTATGTTCTGTGTTTTTTGCCAGATCTTTCTCGATTTGTTTGTGTGCGAGGGCGGTGGATTGGAGGGGGGGGGGGGCCGATGAGCCTGTTCCATGTTTGTTAGTTTTTTTGCGTGGGGAGGAGGGAGTTGGTGGTTGCTGATTGTGCTGCCTTTCTTTTCTTTCTTGGTTTTGTGGTGATCTAGAGTAGAAGAACTTTAGAGTTGTACACTTTAATAATGAATGAACCTTTGAAATAAGTAGACCATTTTAAAGTTATTTTCAAAGGAATTTCTTATATTTGAGATTTATTAAGAATGGGATATCAAGTGATAAACCTATCCTTAGCTGTGTTGGGTTACTGCTGACAATTAACAAGTAGTAACTCATAAACCAAAGTATAAAAGTGCAGAAGGCGCAAGGAGAATGTTTCAGGTCAAAGATTCCCAGCATGTTGTGCCTTGACAGACTTGATATGGAAGAGCCTTGATCCAAAATATTGATGGTCCATTTCCCTCCATGGATGCTGCTTGAGTTTCCCCCAGTACCTTTCTTCTGGCTCCACTGCAGATGGCGCTGAGGGAAGTTCACTGAAGTGCAGCCAACAGCTAAGGAGACAAGTCAGTGTCCACTCAGTGGAAGACAAGCTGGACTGCAAATGTCTGTGGCTGCAGTTGCGTGAGATCAGGAACTGTTAGGGCCTGTTCTTGTAGAAACATGGCTCCAGGATAACATCCATACACAATCAATCTACAGGCCATAACTTGAACGTCTTGGACTGTGTTATTATCATTTAAAAATTCTATAACTACGTTTTTCTGCTATCAAAATTCTAAGTGCTATGGACTGTGTTTGACTGTTGGTTCTGAGTTTTGCCTTGACCCTGGAAGAACACTGTTTCGTTTGGCTGTATTCATGTGTATAGCTTAATGACAATTAAACTTGGACTTGAACTAGGGTACGGGTCAGAACCTACAGTGAAGTACCAGACAAATATTTTTACACTAGGAACACTCTGAACTTTCAGCCACAAGTCCCCATGTGTAATAGATCCAGTCAGAGACAGTGTTGAGCCTTGTCCTTACAGGAATTGGAAAGCCAAGGAATGGCTGCTGATCATCTCCATTACACAACAGATGTAGGATCAAGAAATTGTTTTCTGAAAATGGGGTCGTGTGCTGCCCTTGTATTCCCAACTACTTTAAACCGCAAACAGACCCAAACACATTTGGAAATGGAACAGCTAGCTGAGAAGATTAATGTACAACAACATTTTACACGCTCCAACAATCCATTTACAAAGGAATTAAGAAAACCCCATTCGTCACCTCTGAAGGTCAAAACTGTCAAAGTCAAAGTGAATTTACTATCAAAGTACACCATACGTCACTGTAAGCAACTTCCAGATTCATTTTCTTGCAGGCATTTACAGGAGAATAAAAAATACAACAGAATTTATGATAAACTATACAGAAAGACTGATAAACACTGCAAGAGAAGACAAATTGTGCAAAATTATATAAAATGTGCATATATATGTGTTTGTGTAGATATTTATTTATAAACATAATATTGAGAACATGAGTTATAGAGTCCTTGAAAGTGAGGCCATAGGTTGTGGAATCAGTTCAGTGTTGCGGTGAGTACAGTTATCGCCTCTGGTTCAGAAGCCCGATGGTTGAGGGGTAATAACTGTTCCTGAACCTGGTTGTGTGGGTCCTGCGGCTCCTGTACCTTCCTCCCAATGACAGCAGTGGGCAGGGACCATGGCCTGAATGTGGGGGTGTCTGATGATGGACCCTGCTTCCTGTGAGTGCTCTCTGTGTAAGCACGCTCAGAGATGGCAACATTGCACATTTATATTCCCCAAAGACTTGACCAATCTTCCCATGTTTCTCCACACCACAGATGCAAACAGCACTTTATAAAAGGAAATCCTTTACAAAATAAGTAGCTCAATTTTCATGACAAAAGTCTTACTAAATTATGCACTTTAAGAGCGGAAGTTTGACATAGATCGCACATTCCTTGTGCTACGACTCTCTCACCTCTCTGCCAGCAGGACACCGCATTAGCTCCCACACATCCATTTCAATACAGTCAGCATCTCAAGATTCAACTTTAATTCCCAATGAGACACTGTATTGTGTAGCGGGAGAGAGAGTTTAAAAGAAGTGAGTGGGGCAGTTGACACATTTTGCATACCACAGTTCCTAAGGAAATTTTGATTGGACATAATTATGCACTTGGCAAAGTTCAATAAAAAGAGGGTAGGTTTAAGCAGAGCAGCCATTGTGTGAGCGGGCCGGTGTTACAGTGGGCAGTGAGATTTTAGTGAGGAGATATGTCGGCCATAGATATATCTTTTCATTATTTATTCTTTCTTTCATTCTTATTGCACATTTCGAGCAGTGGGGATGCCTGGTGGGATATTGGAATGCTCCCCTGTGGGGTGTGGGAAGGCAGGGAGATCTCCCGTGACCTTGATAACTACACCTGCGAGAAGGGCAGCTTCTAATGGAGCGTGTTAAGGAGTTGGAGCTGGAACTGAATAAACTCCGGATCATTCGGGAGGCTGAGGGGTGGACAGACAGAACTTACAAGGAGGTAGTTCCAGGGTCCAGGATATCTCAAATAGAGTTCACAGCATTCACTGGAGAGCCAGTGGTCACGGTCCACATTGGTACCAATGATCCTACCTCACTGTACTGTGCAAAGGCCTGAAGTGTATGAACAGTAGTTAAGATCAGGTCTTTACTGTATCCTGGTCCATTGGACAATAATAGGCATTCACTCATGATCAATGTCTCTGTTGCTCTCTCTCTGTAGGTGCTGCCTGGCCATTTCTATTCCAATCACAAACAAGAGAAAATCTGCAGATGCTGGAAATCCATGCAACACACACCAAGTTTCTATATCTATTTTTATTCCTAGTTCACATTCCTGGCACCCACACTTCTATGGTGTGACATCAGACGATAAGCAATTATTTCTTTACTTAGAGATACCGCACAGAACAGGCCCTTCTGGCCCAGTGAGTTGCACCGCCCAGCCACCTACCGATTTAACCACAGCTCAATCACAGGGCAATCTGCAATGAACCTACTAACCGGGAGGAAACCCATGCACACATAGCAAGGTACATATAACTGCTATGCTACTGTGGTGCCCCTATTTCTGGCACACTGTTCCATCCCTGACTCTCGCACACATTAAATGGTGCGAGGTTTACACAGAAAGAATACGTTAGGGTGCATTTATAAGACCCACAAGACCTTGGGTTGTCCTTGCTCAAGACCGTTAACACCGGCTGGGCTTCGGTGGGATCAAACCAATGATAATGAGGAAGAGTTAAGATAATTTCCAAAGAATAGAACTGTTCATATTAATTATATAGATGTCCAACGATTGGCCAAGGTGCAAAACACAGAACAAACAGTCACACTGAACGTGTAGCAGAAAAATATACAGTTCCCAAAAAATAACCATGCCCAGGTCCTTGACGATCATGGCCTGTAGATGGATGGTGCACGGATTTTGTCCTTGAGCCACGTCTCTACAAGAACAAGGATGCAGCAGTTCCTCATCTCGCACTAGTGCAGCCGCACAGGAACAAAATCCACTGGCACCAATAACATTGCAGTGTTAAATGGGAGGTCTTGATGCTTCTAGTATCAAGAAGGCAGTGAAATTTAGCAATGTGTTCCTTTTTTCCAAACACACTGGCAATGATGGCAGCCCATTTATCTGACGCGAGACTAGTTAATAGTCTTATAGCAGCAGGTTAGAAACTGACCTTGAGAACGGTAGTATGTGTTTTCATTTATAAGAATATTAAAAGAAAAAAACACATGTGTATAATAATGAAACCTAAACACAAGCGATCCTGCAAGAGAGTCCTTTTGAAGGGTCTCAACCCAAAATATTGACTGTTTATTCCCTTCCATAGTCACTGCCTGACCCAACAGATCATTCTACACCCTCATCATCCTCTGAGTGAAGACATTATCCCTCATGGCCCCTTAGACATTTCACCTTTCACCCTGTGTCTATGACCTCTAGTTCTAGTCTCACTCAATCTCAGTGGAAAAAGCCTGCTTGCATTTACCGTATCTATATCCCTCATAATTTTGCATACAATGGCTTATATTTTGTTAAATTTGCTGGATCTATTGAGATATAAAATACCATTGGACCATGGATTCTACAGTGAAACTGATTGAAGGGATTGTCCTATGACGAACAGGCAAACATCAGCTCACAAGAAAGAAAAGTCAAAGCATTACTGTAGACAGAGGAGCAGAATTTGTCCATTTGGCCCATCGAGTCTGTTCTGTCATTTGATCTTGGTTGATATATTAGCTCTCTCAGTCCTATTCTCCTGCCCAAACCTTTGCCACCCTTACTAATCAAGAACATAACAACTCAATGACTTGGCCTTCACAGCCATCAATGGCAATGAATTCCACAGATTCTCCACATGCTGGCTAAAGAATTTCCTCCTCATCTCTGTTCTAAAGAACACCTAGAAATGTGATCACATGATAACTTTGCTTGTTCTCTTCCTGATGTGGTTTTGGTGAAGAAGGTAAATGTTGAAGGTGAGTTACATGGTGTTTGTGATCTTCACTTCAGGTCCTGTACGTTTCTGAGAGTCCAACACGGAGGGGAGCAGGTCAGGTGTAATGACAGCAGTTCCACGGTGTTCAGCTGTGCTCGTAAGACCCTTACCCACACACGATGTCAGAGAAACTTAAACACAAGAGATTCTGAAGATGCTGCAGTCCTGATGAAAGGCCTCGAACTAAAACGTCAAGTGTTTATTTCCCTCCATAGATGCTGCCTGACCAGCTGAGTTCCTCCAGCATTTTGTGTATTTTTCTCTGAATTTCCAGCATCTGCAGAATCTCCAGCGTTTAAGACGTGTGGCCTGTAGTTTGATACCAGCACATCATGGAGCTTTGACCTCATGTCAGCTTCACAGATTCTGAAGCAGTTCTGCTTGCTTAGTTATTCAGAGAAAGAGCACAGAACGGACTCTTCCGGTCACCCAGAAACCCACCCACCGATTTAACCCTCGCCTAATCACAGGACAATTTACAAAGGCCAATTAACTTACTAACCCATACGTCTTTGGACTGTGGGAGGAAACCAGAGAAGAGTTATGTGCAGACCCCAAACAGTAGTAGGGATGTGGCCTACAATTTAAAAAGGGAGATGGAAAATGCATGGCAAAAGGGCAATGTTAAAATAGTCACGGGGGATCTCAATATGCAGGTAGATTGGGGAAAACAGGTTGGTGCTGGATTCCAGGAGGGGGAAATTCTAGAATGCCTACATGATGGCTTTTTAGAGCAGCTCACATTCAAGCCCACCTGAAGATCAGCTATTCTGGATTGGGTGTTGTGCAATGAACTGGAATGGATTAGAGAGCTTACGGTAAAAGAACCCTTGGGGAAAAGTGATCATAATATGATCAAATTCACCCTGAAATTTGAGAAGGAGAAGCTAAAGTCAAGTGTATCAGTATTACAGTGGAGTGAAGGGAATTACAGAGGCACGGGAGAGGAGTTGGCCAGAAATGATTGGAAAAGAACACTGGCAGGGATGATGGCAGAGCAGCAGTGGCTGGAATTTCTGGGAGCAATTCAAAAGGCACAGGGTACATACGTCCCAAAGAGGAAGAAGTACTCCAAAGGAAAGATGACACAACCATGGCTAACAAGGGAAATCGAAGGCAACATAAAAGCCAAAGAGAGGGCATATAATAGAGTAAAACTGGATCAACCAGAGGAAAGCCACATGGTCACAGAGAGAACATACCATCTCCTTACAGAGGATGCTGATCTCCAACTAGTCATAGCATTGCTAAGCTATTACTTTTTATATATATTTCTTATTGTAATTTATAGCTTTAAAAAATTATTATTGTGTAATACTTGGGTGGCGGGTTTGAGATATATCCATAAGATCATAAGATATAGGAACAGAATTAGTCCATTTGGCCCATCGAGTCTGCTCCACCATTTCCAATGGCTGATCCAATTTTCCTCTCAGCCCCAATCTCCTGCCTTCTCCCCGCATCCCTTCAAGACTCACCAGTCAAAAATCTATCAACCTATGCCTTAGACATACATAAAAACTTGGCCTCCACAGCTGCCTGAAGAAGAATTCCACAGATTCACCACTCTCTGGCTAAAGAAATTCCTCCTCATCTCCATTATAAAAGGACGCCCCTCTATTCTGAGACTGTGTCCTCTGGTCTTAGACTCTCTCACCATAGAAAACATCCTTTCCACATTCACTCTGTCAAGGTCTTTCACCATTCAATAGGTTTCAATGAGGACAACCCTCATTCTTTGGAATTCCAGTGAATACAGGTCCAGAGCCATCAAACATTCTTCATATGACAAGCCATTCATTCCTGAAATCATTTTCATGAACCTTCTTTGAACCGTCTCCAGTTTCAGCACATCCTTTCTCAGATAAAGGGCTCAAACCTGTTCACAATACTCCAAGTGAGGCCTCACCAGTGTATTATAAACTTTCAACATTACATCCTTGCTTTTATATTCTAGTCCTCTTGAAATGAATGCTAACATTGCATTTGCCTTCCTCACCACAGAGTCAACCTGCAAATTAACCTTTTGGGAATCCTGCACAAGGACTCCCAAATCCCTTTGTGTCTTAGTTTTTTGTATTTTCTCTCCATTTATAAAATGCTCAACCCTTTCATTTCTTCTACCAAAGTGCATGACCATACATTTCCTGACAATGTATTCCATCTGCCATTTCTTTGCCCATTCTCCTAATCTGTCTAAGCCCTTCTGTAGCCTCTCTACTTCCTCAAAACTACCTGCCCCTTAATCTATCTTCATATCGCTTGCAAACTTTGCAACAAAGCCATCGGTTCCATCAATCAAATCATTGACATATAATATAAAAAGAATCGGTCCCAACACAGACCCCTGTAGAACTCCTGCCAATCAGCCACTGCTTTATCCGTACTAGAATCTTTCCTGTAATACATGGGCTCATAGCTTGTTCAGCAGCTTCGGATGGCATTCTTGTCAAAGGCCTTCTGAAAATCCAAGTACACAACATCAACTGATTCTCCTTTGTCTAACCTGCTTCTTACTTCTTCAAAGAATTTCAAGGGATTTGTCAGGCAAGATTTTCTCTTGAGGAAGCCATGCTGACTACAGCCTATTTTATCATGTGCCTCCAAGTACCCTGAGACCTCATCCTCAATAATCAACTCCAACATCCTCCCAACCACTGGCCAATAGTCTCCTTTCTTTCTGCCTCTCTCCTTTCCTGAAGAGTGGCATGACTTTTTCAATTTTCCAGTCTTCCGGAACCATGCCTGAATCTAGTTATTCTTGAAAGATCATTATTAATGCCTCCACAATCTCCTTAGCCACCCCTTTCAGAAATCTGTACACCATCTGATCCAGGTGGTTTATCAATCTTTAGCCCTTTCAGTTTCTAAAGAACCTTCTCTCTGGTTATGGTAACTTCAGACACTTCATGACCCCCGATACCTGGAACTTTCATCACACAGCTGGTGTCTTCCACAGTGAAGACTGATGCAAAATACTTACTCAGTTCATCTGCCATTTCCTTGCCTCCCCCATTACTCCCTTTCTAGCATCATTTTCCAGCGGTCTGATCTCCACTCTCACCTCTCTTTTTCACTTTATGTATCTGAAGAAACTTCTGGTATCTTCTTTAACATTCCTGGCCAGCTTACTTTCGCATTCCACCTTTACCTTCTAAATGACTTTTTTAGTTGTCTTCTGTTGGTTTTTAAAAGCTTCCTAATCCTCTAACTTCCCACTAATCTTTGCGCTATTATATGCCCCCTTTAGCTTTACCACAAGAAGTGTAAGGTGGTCCTTCCCTCCGCAAACCTGCGGGTCACCCTTGAGCAAGCTTAGCCCCCGATCAGGGTCACGTGAAGCCATGGGAGCAGCTGGTGCAAGTGAGAAGAGGGCATGTCCTAGGTGGTGAGGGCTCTAATGGGCACTGCCTTTTGAGGATGTCCTCACAGGCCTCTACTCTGGACATGAGTGTCCTGCGATGGAGACCAGAAAGATCGCCCGGCACTGGGCTCCTGAACTAAACATTCACTGGTTTTCTGCAGATTACCTGACACACTCATCAAGCTCTCGACAAGTGATTCACGATGAGCTGTGATCTCACCGAACGGAGGAGTGAAATCAATCTCCGAAATCTACAGCTCCATACCCCAGTGCACTGCAAGAGTACTCTGCCTAAACACACTTCAGTCCTGTTTAATGCCCATTCTAATTCTGTCTGAGATGAGATCTCATTTTAATCCTGAATAGAATCTTCAAATTCAAGTTCCAGTTTAATTGTCATTCACCCACACACATGAATAAAGCCAAACAAAACAGCATTCCTCCGGGCCCCTGCATGAGGGGTACAAACAAAACAGCATTCCTCCGGGCCCCTGCATGAGGGGTCCAAACAAAACAGCATTCCCCTGGGCCCCTGCATGAGGGGTACAAACAAAACAGCATTCCTCCGGGCCCCTGCATGAGGGGTCCAAACAAAACAGCATTCCCCTGGGCCCCTGCATGAGGGGTACAAACAAAACAGCATTCCTCCGGGCCCCTGCATGAGGGGTCCAAACAAAACAGCGTTCCTCTGGGCCCCTGCATGAGGGGTCCAAACAAAACAGCATTCCTCTGGGCCCCTGCATGAGGGGTCCAAACAAAACAGCATTCCTCTGGGCCCCTGCATGAGGGGTACAAACAAAACAGCGTTCCTCTGGGCCCCTGCATGAGGGGTCCAAACAAAACAGCGTTCCTCTGGGCCCCTGCATGAGGGGTCCAAACAAAACAGCGTTCCTCTGGGCCCCTGCATGAGAGATCCAAACAAAACAGCATTCCTCCAGGCCCCTGCATGAGGGGTACAAACAAAACAGCATTCCTCTGGGCCCCTGCATGAGGGGTACAAACAAAACAGCATTCCTCTGGGCCCCTGCATGAGGGGTACAAACAAAACAGCATTCCTCTGGGCCCCTGCATGAGGGGTACAAACAAAACAGCGTTCCTCTGGGCCCCTGCATGAGGGGTACAAACAAAACAGCATTCCTCTGGGCCCCTGCATGAGGGGTACAAACAAAACAGCGTTCCTCCAGGCCCCTGCATGAGGGGTACAAACAAAACAGCGTTCCTCCAGGCCCCTGCATGAGGGGTACAAACAAAACAGCATTCCTCTGGGCCCCTGCATGAGGGGTACAAACAAAACAGCATTCCTCTGGGCCCCTGCATGAGGGGTCCAAACAAAACAGCGTTCCTCTGGGCCCCTGCATGAGGGGTACAAACAAAACAGCGTTCCTCTGGGCCCCTGCATGAGGGGTACAAACAAAACAGCGTTCCTCTGGGCCCCTGCATGAGGGGTCCAAACAAAACAGCGTTCCTCTGGGCCCCTGCATGAGGGGTACAAACAAAACAGCATTCCTCTGGGCCCCTGCATGAGGGGTACAAACAAAACAGCATTCCTCTGGGCCCCTGCATGAGGGGTACAAACAAAACAGCGTTCCTCTGGGCCCCTGCATGAGGGGTACAAACAAAACAGCATTCCTCTGGGCCCCTGCATGAGGGGTACAAACAAAACAGCGTTCCTCCAGGCCCCTGCATGAGGGGTACAAACAAAACAGCGTTCCTCTGGGCCCCTGCATGAGGGGTACAAACAAAACAGCATTCCTCTGGGCCCCTGCATGAGGGGTACAAACAAAACAGCGTTCCTCTGGGCCCCTGCATGAGGGGTACAAACAAAACAGCATTCCTCTGGGCCCCTGCATGAGGGGTACAAACAAAACAGCATTCCTCTGGGCCCCTGCATGAGGGGTACAAACAAAACAGCGTTCCTCTGGGCCCCTGCATGAGGGGTACAAACAAAACAGCATTCCTCTGGGCCCCTGCATGAGGGGTACAAACAAAACAGCGTTCCTCCAGGCCCCTGCATGAGGGGTACAAACAAAACAGCGTTCCTCCAGGCCCCTGCATGAGGGGTACAAACAAAACAGCATTCCTCTGGGCCCCTGCATGAGGGGTACAAACAAAACAGCATTCCTCTGGGCCCCTGCATGAGGGGTCCAAACAAAACAGCGTTCCTCTGGGCCCCTGCATGAGGGGTACAAACAAAACAGCGTTCCTCTGGGCCCCTGCATGAGGGGTACAAACAAAACAGCGTTCCTCTGGGCCCCTACATGAGGGGTCCAAACAAAACAGCGTTCCTCTGGGCCCCTGCATGAGGGGTACAAACAAAACAGCATTCCTCTGGGCCCCTGCATGAGGGGTCCAAACAAAACAGCGTTCCTCTGGGCCCCTGCATGAGGGGTACAAACAAAACAGCGTTCCTCTGGGCCCCTGCATGAGGGGTACAAACAAAACAGCGTTCCTCTGGGCCCCTGCATGAGGGGTACAAACAAAACAGCATTCCTCCAGGCCCCTGCGTGAGGGGTCCAAATAAAACAGCATTCCTCCAGGCCCCTGCATGAGGGGTCCAAACAAAACAGCATTCCTCCAGGCCCCTGCATGAGGGGTACAAACAAAACAGCATTCCTCTGGGCCCCTGCATGAGGGGTACAAACAAAACAGCATTCCTCCGGGCCCCTGCATGAGGGGTCCAAACAAAACAGCATTCCTCCAGGCCCCTGCATGAGGGGTCCAAACAAAACAGCGTTCCTCCGGGCCCCTGCGTGAGGGGTCCCTAGTCTGTTTGCATCTCAAATTTTTAAATCTTCTCTCCATGTAGAAAATGGTCTAAGCCTTCATTCCTTCTACCAAAATGCATGACCATACACTTCCCTATGCTGTATTCCATCTGCTACTTCTTTGCCCATTCTCCTGATCTGCCTAAGTCCTTCTGTAGACAGCCTGCTCCCTCAACACTACCTGTCCTTCCACCTATCTTCATATCATCCACGAACTTGGCCACAAAGCTATGAATTGTTATTCAAATCATTGACAAACAATGTGAAAACAAGTGACCCCTGCGGAACGCCACCAGTCACTGGCAGCCAATCAGAAAGGGCCCCTTTTATTCCTATTCTTCGCCTCCTGCGAGCCAGCCAATCTTCAATTCACGTTAGTATCTTGCTTGTAATACCATGGGCTTTTAACTTGTTAAGCAGCCTCATGTACGGCACCTTTCGAAAATCCAAATAAGCCAACATCCACTGATTCTCCTTTGTCTATCCTGCCTGTTGTTTCCCAAAAAATTCCAGTGGATTTGTCAGGCAAGGTTTTCCCTACAGAGAACCATGCTGACTCCTGAGACCTCATTCTTAATCACAGACGCCAGCACCTTCCCAACCACTGAGGTCAGGCTAACTGTAATTTTGAAATGAAATTTCATGTTATAACTGATAATAAGACATCTGCTGAAGCCAGTGCTCCCAGTGTGACATCCTCTGCATCGATTAGACCTGATCTAGATTGAAAACTGCTTTTTCGAATGCCTTTGCTCTGTCTGCCACAAGAGGTGGGATTTCTTGGTGGCCATCCATTTCAATTCCACTTCCCATTTCCATTCTGACATGGCCTCTCTACTGCCACAATGAGGTCCTTCTCAGGCTGGAGGAGCAACACCTCATATTCCATCTGGGTACCCTCCAACCTGATGGCATGAACATCGATTTCTTCAACTTCTGTTAATTCCCCCCCCTCCTCTGCTTCTCTATTTACCATTCTAGTTACCCCTTTCACCCTTTCTCTTCTCCTTGCCTCCCTCTGGTGCCCCTCCGCCTTCTCTTTCTCGCACGGTATACTCTCCTGTCCTATCAGCTTCCTTCTTCCCCAGCCCTTTACCCTTCCTACCAATCACCTCCCTGCTTCTTACTTCATCCTCCCCTCTCCCACCCACCCAGCTTCACCTATCACCTTCTCCCCAGCTCCCAGCACATTCTTGTTCGGGAATTTTCCACCTTCGTTTCCAGCCTGAAAAAAATCGCAGTTTATTCCTCTCCTCAGATGCTCCCTGATGTGCTGAGTTCCTCCAGCATTTTGTGTGTGTTGTTCTGGATTTCCCCCATCTACAGAATCTCTTGTGTTGTTTATAATAAACCTGGCTTTAATTTTATCTTCCCCCCAGGCCCTGGAATTGTCGAATACCGCCAGAATAACTTGTGCTCCCATTTCTCAGAACGGTAATCCTTGTGGCCATCGGTAGATGGTAGAGTGAAGTGTCGGGAGCAAGCAGAGCTGGGAGCGGTACAGGTGACAACTGTTGCATTATTTTGGATATTCTCAGAACACGGCAGCAACTACAGAGAAGCTGCCGAGAAAATGAGGCTTTGCTGCCCTCTAGTGGGGTTCATTGGCAACAACACCAAGTTCTCTATGCGGAACATTCGAATACATACATACATATCACACATACAGTGCAACCCTGAGATTCGTTTTCTTGCGGGCATACTCAGTAAATCCAAGAAACAGAATAGAATCAGTGGAAGACCGCATCCAACTGGATGGATGAACAACCAATGTGCAAAAGACAACACACTGTGCATCTACAATTCTACTACTACCACTACTACTACTAATAATAATGAACTTTGGAGTAAATAAAGTGCAGGACATAAAGGAAGGTGCAGTAGAGCTAACTGAATACAAAACAGCATCAGGATACAACACAGCCGACAGATAAAAATGAAACATATAGGTATCTGGGATATCAACAAGCAAAGAAAATGGATCATCGTGTGATAAAGGGAAAAGTTTTGACAGAATTTACTGCAAGGCTTAAGAAAATCTGTCAAACAGAGCTCAATAGTAAAAAGTATAACAAAGGCAGTAAAACTTTCGCTATACCCATATTAACACATTTTTTTGGCAAAATATCTTGGTCCGAAACCGATCTGGAAAATTTACAAAGAAAAATATGAACTGAAATGACAAATTTTAGAAGACATGACGTACATTCAAGCACACTTACATTAACACTCCCTGGGACAGAAGAGGCAAGGGGAAGAACAGACATTTAAAAATTACGCGTTAAATAAAACTTCTAAGGATATACTTCCATCAACGAAAACAGGATTCAACACTCCATGTGAACATATGCAATTCTGATAAGAAGTACACACCACGAAACTTAAATGAAAGCACAACCCAGAAAGATGAAGAAATTATCACTACTGAAGAAAAAGTTAATCAATGGAAGAACATGACCCTCCATGGAAGATATCCCCACGATCTGAGCAGGCAAGATGTTGACAAGGAAGGTTTGAATGTCTGGCTGAGAGTGGAGGCACATACAGTATCAGGATCCTACAACAGTTTTACTCAATCTGATTACTTACACAGACACAGTGAAATAGCAAACATCGTTCACCAAAATCCGCTTTAACATACAAACTCATAAAAGACACCATACCTTACTATAAGTACAAGTCGATCCAGTTTTAGAATCAGTGTCCCACAAATTTTATTACGACTAATCCATTATTACAGATAAGACGATCTATAATATCCGTCCAGATACAATATAACAGGATGGACAAACAAGAACAACTTATCTAATCGATACAGCTGTTCCAAACACACATAACTCACAAAAATCAACGTGGAAAAACACCAGAAATATGCTGAATTAAAAGAGGAAATTGAAAGACTATGGATCATGAACAGGGTACAGATCGTCCCGATAGTAATATCAACAACTGATATCATCCCAAAGTCATGACACAATAGCATTAAACAATTTGGTCTACACAGCAATATCTATGTAAATCTTCAGAAAGCCACAATATTAAACACCACTAGAAAAGTCTGAATGTTCCCAGCAATTGACAAATGAGTGTGCTTGGCTATGCCTGTACCTCAGGTTTTACCAGCTTGAGCTGAGAAAAAATACAAATATTATAATAATATTAATAAATAAGCAATAAATATCGGGAACATGAGATGAAGAGACCTTGAAAGAGACTCCATAGGTTGTGGGAACATTTCAGTAAAGGGGTGAGTGAAATTGAGTGAGGTTGTCCTCGCTGTTTCAAGGGCCTGATGGTTGAGGGGTAATAACTGTTCTTGACCCTGCTGGTGTCTTCCCGATGGCAGCAGCAAGAAGAGAGCATGGCCTACGTGGTGAGGGTCCCTGATGATGGAAGCCGTTCCCTGTGACAATGCTCTGTGTGGATGAACTCAATGGAGGAAGGAGTCTATCCCATGATGGACTGGGCCGTATACACTACTTTCTGTTCAAGGACATTGGTGTTTCCGTACCAGGCTGTATGCAGCCAGTCAATACACTCTCCAACACACATCCATGGAAGTTTGTCAAAGTTTTAAATGCCATGCTGAATCATTACAATATTCTAAGGAAGTAAAAGTGCTGCTGTGCTTTTTTTCATAATTATGCTTATGTACTGGGCCCACCTCGGAAATGATAACAGCAAGGAATTTAAAATTGCTGACCCTTTCTGCTGAAGAGTTTTCAGTGAGACAGACGCTGTGCTTGAGCCTGGTAGAATACAGTATCAACTCTGAGGCTTTTTTATCTTCTGCCTCGTGGGAGGGTGGCGAGGGGAGAATGACCAGATTGGGGGGGGGGGGGGGAGCCCTTGATTATGGTGGCAATAGGAAGTGTAGACAGAGTCCTTGGAGGGGAGGGAGATAGACTAATGTCCGAGCTCTCTGCAGTTCCTGCAGGCTTGGACAGAACGGTGATGTGCCAAAATAAACTTTATTCATAATAAAAAATGATTAACAAGAACAAATATGTAATGACTTTTCATTCTTACATTCACAGTCAATGCTTTCAGGACTGTTGCCTCTGATGTGCCCCCTGGGGTATACTACTACAATGATTGTGGGTCTTCTTCTTCATCCAGCCCAGCCCCTCCCTCTCCAGGAGTGCAGGAACCCTACACTGCAGACCTTCCGTCATTACAGCTGAGGGTCCAGCCTCCCCTGCTCATCGTAGAGTTGAGTCTCGTAGTTATCAACTTAGTTAATTAATTGATGCATTCCTTAATAGTGTAATCTCATAGAACCGCAAATCCTTTCAGCATACAAGCAAAATACTCATCTCCACTAACAAGATAGCAACAGTACGCTGGAATAAGTATTTAATATTTATAAGATTCAAGATTGCTTAATGTCATTTCCAGTACGCAAGTGTAAAGGAGAATGAAATAATTGATACTCCGGATCCGATGCAGCACAAAAAAACAATAAAGATCACAATAATAATAAAAACACAATAAATATAAATACATTAGATAGCTTAACATAAGATATATATTTATTTGTGTGTGCGTATATATTATGTGAACATATATGCAAAATAATATATCATTTTCAGTGTTCTTATGTTGTTTCATGAAGGATTCATCCTTCTGCGAATATTGAACACGAGCAGATTACACACAGTCAGACCTTGTTAACAATATTAATCTGTTAATCCTCAAAATACATTCCTCATTCTGCCGACCTCCTCTAAGCCTCCACCACATGAAATGCTTTTTATTCGTATGAAAAAGCAGCAACAAATTAAATAAAAAACATTGACTTACTGTGTAGTTCTCAAACGGTTGAAAGACTTGTCTATCCTATAACAGAAAAAAGCAGAGAATTATGGCATTAATTATCATTTTCAAGTCTTCATTTCAATTTCAAGTTTATTGTCATCTGATTGCACATATATACAACAAATGAAACAATGCTGCTGGGGAACATAAATTGTTAATGTACAAATCTGATTTTGTAACTCAGATGTTTTAATAATCTTGGCTCTACCTATGTGGCCTTGAACAGGAGGAGCAGTGTTAGATTTAATAAATCACTGGCAGTACCTTCGCATATCAGTTAGCCTAACACTTCACGGTTCCAGCCATCACCAGTTGGAGGTAATTTCTGCCGCTGTCTGCAAGCAGTTTGTACATTCTCCCTGTGACGTGCGGGAGGAAACTGGAGCCAGGAGATTTAGTTTCCACCCACATTCAAAAGCATGATGACACCTGTGGACTCCCCCCAGCACATACCCAGAGAGTGTTGGTCGTTAACACAAACAAAACATTTCACTGTACATATATGTGACAAATAAAGTTCATCTTAAATCTTTAATATTTAATCAAGTTACACCCCGTCCCAAAGCAAGATCTTGACCTAAAACATCGTCTGTTTACTCCCTTCCATGGATGCTGCCTGACCTGCTGAGTTCCTCCTACATTTTGTTTGTGTTGCTCTGGATTTCCAGCATCTGCAGAGTCTCTTGTGTTGAAAGTGAAACAGCTCGTTTCTGCAGCTGGATTTCCGAAATTACAATATACCGAAGAATCGCTTGCTTTTAATCTGGGATTCAACATTATCCATTACTATGATACACTCTGCCATCGTACTGCCTTAAACTAAGAGAAGAAAAGTTTAGAGAGTTTAAGATCATAAGACATAGGAACAGAATTAGGCCATTCAGCCCATCGAGCCTTCTCTGGCATTCCATCATGGCTGATTTATTATTCCTCTCAACTGTATTCTCTTATCTTTTTCCTGTAATTTTTCGATGCCCTGACTACTTAAGAACCTATTAACCTCTGCTTTAAAGATACCCAATCACTTGTCCACCACAGCAGTCAGTGGCAATGAATTCCACAGATTCACCACCCTCTGGCTAAAGAAATTCCTCCTTAACTCTGTTCTAAAGGGATATGCATCTATTCTGAAGCTGTGCCTTCTGGTCCTAGACTCCCCCACTATAGGAAACATCCTCTCCACATCCACTCTATCTGTGCCCTCTGGTCCTAGACTCCCTCACTATAGGAAACATCCTCTCCACATCCACTCTATCTGTGTCCTCTGGTCCTAGACTCCCTCACTATAGGAAACATCCTCTCCACATCCACTCTATCTGTGTCCTCTGGTCCTAGACTCCCCCACTATAGGAAACATCCTCTCCATATCCACTCTATCTGTGCCCTCTGGTCCTAGACTCCCCCACTATAGGAAACAATCTCTCCACATCCACTCTATCTGTGTCCTCTGGTCCTAGACTCCCCCACTATAGGAAACATCCTCTCCACATCCTCTCTATCTGTGTCCTCTGGTCCTAGACTCCCTCACTATAGGAAACATCCTCTCCACATCCACTCTATCTGTGTCCTCTGGTCCTAGACTCCCCCACTATAGGAAACATCCTCTCCACATCCACTCTATCTGTGCCCTCTGGTCCTAGACTCCCTCACTATAGGAAACATGCTCTCCACATCCACTCTATCTGTGTCCTCTGGTCCTAGACTCCCCACTATAGGAAACAACCTCTCCATATCCACTCTATCTGTGTCCTCTGGTCCTAGACTCCCCCACTATAGGAAACATCCTCTCCATATCCACTCTATCCAGGCTTTTCAATATTCGGGAGGTTCAATGATCCTCCTTCATTCTTCTAATCTCCGGTGAGCGCAGGCCCAGAGTTATCAAATGCTCCTCATATGTCAAGCCTTTCATTTCTGGGATCATTCTTGTGAGCCTCCTCTGGACCCTCTCCAATGCCAGCACATTGTTTATTCAATAAGGGGCCCAAAATTGCTGACAATATTCACAATGCCACCTGACTAATGCCTATAAAATCTCAGCTTGCTCCTCTGATTCAGCCGGAGACTTTGTCCTTGCCCAAAGCTAGGCTTGTTTTGCGTTGTCAGTTCCACGCCACTCGTCCATTTAGTTCTGGTGCTACAGCGATAAATGCTTCCATAGAGTTGTACAGTAGCCACTTTGTAACATTGCCAACAGTCGACACAGTGACTGCCACTTTTCCAAATACACATTAAAATATGAGGTTTTTTGACAACACTTTCTGCTGCAATATTAACCATCTAGATTTACCAATATTACAGTCTGAGAGATTATTGTAAACTATCGTTATGTTTATCACACAGAGAGGGAGTTTCAAAGTTCAAACTGAAGTTGACCTGGGGCTCCAGTCGGCTGGCGTTTACAGGATTCCCTGTGAATGCGGAGCAGTGAGTTTCGGTCAGATGGGAAGCACAGTGGAATCTTGCAGGAAGGAGCACAGGAGGTGTACCCGTCTGGATTATCCAGAGAAATTGGCAGCATTCACAATGGCCACAGGATTGACTTAGATGCCACAAAACCACTGTGCCATGCCAACGGCTTTTGGGACTGCCTGGTAAAGGAAGCCATCGAAATAAAGGGAAAGAATTTTAACAAAGACGAAGCTTTCACCCTGAGTAAGAAAAGGAATTTGATTGTAAACAAGGTGGGAGAGAGGAGACCTGATTGGATGAGGACTAACCAATCAGGAGGGACGGAATACAGGGGTATAAATGCCACTGGACTAGACATGCCCAGGCATCACCCCCGATGAAGATGGCAGGGTTTGTCATCGAAATGTTGGTTAGAATTGATACCTGTACCTGACCTGAAGCCCGAGAAGAGTTTATTGATCATCAACGCTGGGAAAGCACTAGATCCTTTTTCAAAGTAAATTTATTATCAAAGTATGTATAGATCACTATTTAGCACCTTGATATTCACTTTCTTGTGGGCATTTACAGGAAACAATACAGTAGAATTTTTGAAAAACTGTACATAACTAAAACAGACGAACAACCAATATGCAAAAGATTGTGCAAATATTAAATAAAAATAAGTAAATTAATAATACTAAGAACATGAGTTGTCGAGTCGTTGAAAGTGAGTCAATAAGTTGTGGGAACAGTTCAGTGTTGGGGTGAGTGAAGTTGAGTGAAGTTATCCCCTCTGGTTCAGGAGCCTGATGACTGAAGGGCGATAACTGTTCCTGAACCTGGTGGTGTGGGACCTGAGGCTCCTGTACCTTCTTCCCAACAGCAGCAGTGAGAAGAGAGCCTGGCCTAGATGGTGGGGGTCCCTGATGAAGGACGCTGCTTTCTTGTGGCAGTGTTCCTTGCAGATGTGCTCAACGGTGGGGAGGAAATGGCCTGTCCACATCCACTCTGTCTAGGCTTTTCAATATATGATAGGTTTCAAAGAGACCCCTCCCACCCCCTGCACCTCATGCTTCTGAACTTCAGCAAGGAGAGGCCCAGAGCCATCAAACACTCCTCATACGTTAACCGTTCCATTCCCTGGGTTATTGTGCAGCTCTGCAGGACCCTCTCCAATGCCAACACAACCCTTCATAGATAACAGGCCCAAACCTGCTGCCAATACTCCGGATTCAGTCTGACCAATGCTTTATAAAACATTGCACCTTTGTTTTTATATTCTAATACTCTAAATATGAATGTTAATATTAGGCTTGCTTTCCTTACTGCAAATTAACCTTTAGGGAATCCTGCACCGGGAATCCCAAGTCCCTTCGCACCTTTGATTTCTAAATTTGCTCCCCATTTAGAAGACAAGGTATGCCTTTATTCCTTCTACCAAAGTGCATGATCAAACACTTCCCTACACTGCATTGCATCAGCCACTTCGTTGCCCATTCTCCTAATCTGTCTAAGTCCTTCTGCAGGCTCCCTGCTTTCTCAGCGTGATCTGCCCCTCCACCTACCCTGGTATCATCAGCAAACTTGGCCACAAAGCCATCATCGAAATCTTTGACACATAAAGTAGAAAGAACCAGCCCCAACACAGCCCCTGTGCAACACCACTAATCACCAGCAGCCAGCCAGAAAAAGCCCCCTTCATTCCCACTTGAGGGGTGCTGAGGGGCTATGGAGGCAAGTAGCTGATGTGTAGGTAGTGGGTTAATGGGTGGAATGGTTGATCAGACTGACCTCTTGGGGAAAGTGACTGCTTTTCGATCGATGGTCCTGGCGTGAATGCTGCGTAGTTTCCTCCCTGATGGAGACCGTGACAAACAAAGTACTATTGAAGCAAATAAACCAGCAAGGGTTGTTCATCTTTATACGTGTACAATAGAGTTCAATATATACATTGTGATGTGCTAACAAACTTTCCAGGTTCCACTGTGTCCGTCTCAATTCAGCAATAAGATGCTTTCTTTGCACCCACAGCAACTGGATTCAGACAATATATGCTGCACTGTTTCGTGACAAGTCCCCTCCCTACAAATACCCATATCATGCATAGTAATCATGCAAATCATGTATATTAATTCTGAACAAGGAATTATTCAACCTAGTATATCCAATACATAAATGTGGAATATAACTTCTTCCCTCCTTCTATATCTCCCAGTTGAGCTCTCACCATCACCTGAATTTTATATAGGTAACTACCTTCCTTTCTTTTGCTTATCCCAACGTTGTTGCCTTAGCAATCAAATATACTTTGTAAACTATGGCTTTCACCTTCCCCTTTATACAACGGCACCATTAAAATTATATCCTTAATTATAAATGATTGCTTGACTAGAATTTCTGTCACTTCTTTCCCTTCAACCCGCAGCTAACCTGTCTGAAATTTGTTGACTAGTTAGTAAGTCGAAACCTCTGCTGGACACAACTGGAATTTAATGCAGGTCATTGCAAAACAAATCACCAGCCCAAAGCAGTGGGTGAAGCTACATTCTGTGCTAAGATCATTTATCAAGTGCAAACTGCTGACAAATGAAGGCCAAACCTGAGTCACTGAGGTGTTACATGAGAGGCCACCTTCGGAATCAACCACAGATCAACAGGGGAAACCAGGGGATGCATTCAATTAACGTTAAATGAAAAAATTACTCCACTTACTGTTAATAAACTCAAAAGATTCTACAGTGCTAACCCACAGAAAATGCTGGAGGAGCTTAGCAAGTCAGACTGCAACTATGGAAATGAGAACAGTTGGTGTTTTGGGCTCCGGCCCTCTCTCAGGACTGGTCAATATACTGTTACCCCTTCAGTAGAGCCTGCACCAATACAAAACAGGAACATCCCACCCACCCTGCTCACGGTCTGTTTGTCCCACTCCCAGAGGCTACGTAACCATATAACAATCACAGCACGGAAACAGGCCATTCCGGCCCTCCTAGTCCGTGCCGAACTCTTAATCTCACCTAGTCCCACCTACCCGCACTCAGCCCATAACCCTCCACTCCTTTCCTGTCCATATACCTATCCAATTTTACCTTAAATGACACAACTGAACTGGCCTCTACTACTTCTACAGGAAGCTCATTCCACACAGCTATCACTCTCTGAGTAAAGAAATACCCCCTCGTGTTTCCCTTAAACTTTTGCCCCCTAACTCTCAAATCATGTCCTCTCGTTTGAATCTCCCCTACTCTCAATGGAAACAGCCTATTCACGTCAACTCTATCTATCCCTCTCAACATTTTAAATACCTCGATCAAATCCCCCCTCAACCTTCTACGCTCCAATGAATAGAGACCTAACTTGTTCAACCTTTCTCTGTAACTTAAGTGCTGAAACCCAGGTAACATCCTAGTAAATCGTCTCTGCACTCTCTCTAATTTATTGATATCTTTCCTATAATTCGGTGACCAGAACTGTACACAATATTCCAAATTTGGCCTTACCAATGCCTTGTACAATTTTAACATTAATGTAGCATCCACACCAGGACCATCAGACTCAAGAACAGTTCCTTTCCCCAAGCAGTAAGGCTGATCAACACCTCCACCCACTAACCCACCCCTCCACACCCCCAACCACCACTACTTTATCATTTCCTGTCAGTCACCTTATGTGCCAGACACTCCTGTGCCGAGCATCACTTTATGGACATACAATCAAACTATGTATATATGCTAATGTATTTACATTTATTATGTTTTTATTATAGTGTTATTAATCTTATTGTGTGTTTTTGTTGAATCGGATCTGGGGTAACAATTATTTCACTCTCCTTTACAGTTGTGAACTGGAAATGACATTAAGCAATCTTGAATCTTGAACAAGGCTTCTGGAAATTCTTTATAAGTTAACAACCTGAATTTAAAATCCAATTAAATTTAATTGAAGTAATCACAATTTGAAAACCACAAACTGATCGTTGTGGGTGAGTGTAAATGCACATTTCACTTTCTATTCTGATGGCCGAGCAACGAGCTCAGATAGCACAGTTTCATGTTTAGTCGTCACTGCAAAATTGCCTCTGTTTCACTAATTAAGCTGATGTCTTTGAAATTGTGTTCACAAATGCAATGCCTCCTCCGGAGCGTTAAACTTCTTCAGATCCTGCAATGAAAACATGTGCTACAAAAAACAATTGCTACTGGTTTGCTTACGAGCAGTGTGGAGCTGAGAACAGTACAGCCCAGGAACAGGCCCTTCGGCCCACAATGTCATTCTGAACCAATTAAACTAGTGATCAAATGGCCAGCTAAACTAATCTCTTCTGCCTACACAATGTCCATATCCCTCCATTTGCCTCATATTCATGTGCCTGTCTAAACATCCCTTAACAGTCTAATGTTCCTGCCTCTACCGCCACCCCAGACAGCATGGTCTGGGCACCCGCCTTGCCTGTGTAAAAAACATCTGTGTAACCACATCTTCTTTGCAATGACCCCCTCTCACCGTCAATGTATGCCCTCTGGTATCAGACATTTCAACACCGTGAAAAAGATCCTGTCTGTCTACTCTATCTAGAATCTTCTAAACCTCCCCTCAGCCTCTGCTGTTCAGAACAAACAACCCAAGTTTGTCCAACCTTTCGTTATAGCAGACGCCCTCTAATCCAGGCACACCCTGGTGAACCTCGGCTGCACCCTCTCCAAACCCTCGACATCCTTCCTATAACGGGGTGGCCAGAACCGTACTAGCAAATAGAGTTAAAATTATTATATTTTGCTTATATCTATTAATAATTATATTATATTAATAATTATTATTAGTTGTTAGCAATGGTGTACAATGTTTCAATCGGCAAAATATTAGGTACATGGCTTTGCGCATCTGATGAGATGTTAACAGTGTCTCACTCCACTCTGCGGTCGTCAGATTTAGAAGTGAAGATGCAGCAGCCGGCCAGTGTCTGGAACCGACAGTTTGAGAGGCACACAGCACGAATACAGGCCCTTCAGCCCAAATAGCCCATGCTGACCACAGTGTGCCCACAGCAAATCCCAACTTCATGTGCTTGGCCCACTTTTCTCTAATCTCCACTCCTCCATGTACCCCAAACTCCACCATGTACCCCCAAACCACTGTCTGCCCCGAACTCCTCCTCTCCATCTACCCCCAAACTCCATCTACCCTCAAACCCCACCTCTCCACCCACCCCCAAACCCCATCTACCCACTAATCCCACCCCTCCACCCCCCAAACCCCACCTCCATCTACCCCAAAGCCACCCTCCTCCTACCCCAAATCCCACCCCTCCACCCACCCCAAGCCCCACCTCTCCATCTACCCCCAAACTCCACCCCTCCATCTACCCCCAAACCTACCCCTCCTCCTACTCCCAAACCCCACCCCTCCACCTAACCCCCAAACTCCACCTCTCCATCTACACCCAAACTCCACCCCTCCACCTACCCCCAACCTCTACCTCTAAACTCCACATACTCCCAAACTCCACCGTTTACCCCAAAACTCCACCTGTTCATCTACCCCAAAACTCATAGTTCCTCTATAAGGGGATCTCCTATGAACAAACGGACAGACAGGCCATGGGATGGCCTTTGTCACTGGCTATTGCTGATTTCTATATGGAGGTCTCTGAGGTGAGGGCTCTGAGTTCATTGTCCTTACACTCCCAATGCTTCTTCAGATAAATTGATGACTCCTTTGTAGTTTGGCCTCATGGACTTCAGGCACTCCAACAGTTCCACAATCACCTGAACAGTAAACATCCAAACATTCAATTTACGATGGAGATGGAGAAGAATGGTTTCCTCCCGTTCTTGGACATTCCAATATGATGGAAACCAGACAGTAGCCTCGGATATGGCGACTATTGGAAACCCACTCACACAGACTTGTACCTTAACAATAACAGCCACCATCATACCTCCCAACATAGGATGGTTCTTTCTACTTTGATTAACCGGGCAAAAACTATTTTGGACCAGAGAGTCTCCACGAGGAAATAAAATGATTGTCCACGATGTTCCTACAGAATGGCTACAAGGAAATCCTTTGGGCCATGAAACGGGTTGACAAAAGAACCTAACAACGACCTGTCACTACCGCCTGTCTTTCCTATATTTCCACGGTTTCTGGAAGGGTCACCAGAATCCTGAAGAAATACTGGTTTAATACCTTCCATAAAGCCGTAAGGAAGCTCAAGTCACAGTTTATGAGGGTCAAAGATAACCTGGGAGTCAGGACGGCTGGGGTTTACAGGATTCCTTGTGAATGTGGAGCAGCGTATATCGGCCAGTGGAATCCTGTATGAAGGAGCACAGGAGGTGTATCCATTTGTGTTAGCCAGAGAAGTCAACAGTAAAACATTGCATTCACAACGGCCATTGGATTGACTTTGATGGCACAAAACTACTGTGCCATGCCAGTGGCTTTTTGGGACTGCCTGCGGAGGAAGCCACTGAAATAAAACTAGAAGAAAAGATCTTTAACAAAGACAAAGGTCTCGTTCTAAGTAAGAACTGGAATTTGATTGTAAACAAGGTGGGAGAGTGGAAACCTGATTGGGTGAGGACTGACCAATCAATAGGGATGGACGACAGGGATATAAATACCACCTGACCAGACAAGCACAAGCCTCATCCCTGATGAAGATGGCAGAGTTTGTCATCGAAGTGTTGGTTAGAATTGATACCAGTACCCAGCTGGAAGCCCGAGAAGAGTCTACTCATGTCTATTTTTTGTTCTAATTGTCTTCACAACGATTCAGGAGCAGCTTTTTCCACTCAGACATTCAATTTCTGAATGGATATTGAACCCTGAAACCTATGCTTTTCCTGTGAACGTTGTGGTCCTGATGCTCTGAGCCTGTGATGCTGCTGCAGGTAAGTTTTTCATTACACCTGTGCACACATGGATTTGTGCAGGTGACACTAAACTTTGGTAAAAGGGAGTAAGATTGGCAGCACGGCCTATCAAGTCTGCTCCATCATTTCATCATGGCTGATCCATTTCCCTCTCAGCTCCAGTCTCCTGCCTTCTCCCCGTATCCCTTCATGCCCTGACTAATCAAGAATCTATCAGCCTCTGTCTTAAGTATACCCGATGACTTGGCTTCCACAGCCGTTTGTGGCAGTGAATTCCACAGACTCACCACTTTCCTGTCAGATCTGTTGCTGGGAAAGTTGTCTGCCCCAGTGTCAAAACAGGTGAGGACCCCCACCATCCAGGCCAGTCTTTCTTCCCAGTCTACCATCGGCAGGAGCCTCAATTCCCACACCACCAGGTTCAGGAACGGTCATTACTCTTCAACCATCAGGCTTCACTCACTTCAACACTAAACTGATTCCACAACCTACAGACTCACTTTCAGGGACTGTAGGACGTATGTCCTCGGGATTATTTATTTATTTATTTTTATTTGCTCACTTTGTCTTTTTTTTGCTCACTGGTTGTTGTCAGCCTTTGTGTATGGTTTGTCATTGATTCTATTTTATTTCTCTGTTCTACGGAGAATGCCTGCAAGAAAATGAATCTCAGGGCTGTTTACAGTGACATCTGTGTTCTTTGATAATAAAATTACTTTAAACTTTGACCACCACAGTGTGTCTGCTATTGCTAAACACAAGAGGTTCTGCAGATGCTGGGAAAGCAGAGAACACTCAGAAGGTGCTGGGGAACTCAGCAGGTCAGGCAGCACCTACGGAGGGAAATAAACAGTTAACATTCCGGGCTGAGACCCTTCATCAGGTCTCGACCCAGAGTTTTAACTGTTTATTCCCCTTCCACGGATGCAGCCTGACTTGCTGAGTCCCTCCAGCATTTTAGAGTTATAGGACTGGGAGGAAATCAACGTGCTCGCAGGAAGAGGCATACAAACTTGCCTATAGAGGACACTGGAACTGAACTCGGAACTCCGAGCTGTAATAGTGTCATGCTGATCGCTCCGCTCCTGTGGCTGCCATTACTGCTGCTCACAGCTGAGTCAGCCTGCTTTGTCCTTTGTGGCTGGGCAGGGTCACAAGCTGCCAGTTCCCAGCTAATCTGGGAGTGCAGATCTGATAAGGAGTGGCTGGCAGCCACACCTCTGGGTTGTCAAGGTGATGTAGTGGTTGGCGTGACACTATTCCAGCTCGGTGCGTTGGAGGTCAATTCCCATGCCGTCTGTAAGGAGGTACGTTCTCCCGCGTTTCCTTTGTGTGCTCCGGCTTCTTCCCACGGTCCGAAGAGGTCTGGGTTAGTAGATTAATTGGTCATTGTAAATTGTCCTGTGATTAGCCTGTTTTTAAATCAGTGGCTTGCTGGGTCAGACAGGCCTTTTCTGCGCTGTACCTCTGAGTAAAAGTATAGAATGATTTCCGTCACGCAAGGTAACATTTTTCTTGCATCATACACCAATCCCTTTTATCTGAAAATGGATTGAAATGCAGCAGGCACACCCCATACAAACAGCTGGCTTGATCAAGGCAGAAGGGACCTCAGAGTGGGCCACCAACCACAGCCTGCAACCTCGCGATTGATGTTGCTGTTGGCTACAAGCACACACGTCACTGCGCACTGCCCTGGGTGTCCACTGGATGAGACGCAGAGCTCCTCAGGAATTCAGATTCACCAAAACATACAGATCTACAACGGGCAGTCAAAGCAGCCCAACGCATCACCACCAGCAAGGACGTATGCACAGAAAGGCGCTGGAAAAGGGCCAGTAACCCACCCACCCTGTTCATGGACTGTTTGTCCCACTCCCATCAGGGAGGAGGCTACGTAGCATCCACACCAGGACCACCAGACTCAAAAACAGTTACTTTCCCCGAGCAGTAAGGATGATCAACACCTCCACCCACTAACCCACCCCTCCACACCCCCAACCACCACTACTGTATCATTTCCTGTCAGAGTCTTATTATGTACAGACACTCCTGTGCCTAGTGTCACTTTATGGAAATACAATCAATGTATATCAGCTATCTTATGGATTTATATTTATTCTGTTTCTTTATCGTAGTTTTTTTTGTTGAATCAGATCTGGAGTAACAATCACTTTTTTCTCCTTTACACTTGTGTACTGGAAATGACATTAAACAATCTTGAATGTTGACTCTTGAAATGTGTCATCTAGGTTAACAACCAGCACGGCCCAGGGGTGTGCTGCGGACAGCCTGCGGGAGCTGCCACACATTCTGGCGCCAATATCGCAGGCTGTCGTTGTCAGTGTGAGAGCTCCTGTCCTGGTGGAAGGTCACTGTACAAAGATAACAAATTTAACAGAACTCCTGCGATTCCAACAGATTTAACCCATTAGAGTTTCACACGTCTAACACAGGGCGTAGAGCACAGGACATAGTTGGAATTAATTCCAATAGAGTCCAGTGCAGGTGACAGGGGATCTTCTGACTTAAAAACCTCTTTTTCTGTCAGTGAGGTTGCAGTCAAGTATAAAACATGGAAAACAGAACACAAAGAACCGAACACAGAACACGGCCCAGCACAGCACAGGAACAGAGTCAGCGTGGCTGTGTAGACCCGTGATGCCTATCCAGATTAACCCTCTCTGCACATGGCCCTCCATTCCATGTGTTTAAATGCCTCTTATTTTATCTGCTTCTACCACTTCTCTTGGCCGCTCGCTCCAGGCACCCACCACCCCGCATGAAAATCTCATCTCCTTTCACTGTTCCTCTCTCACCTTAAACTGATGGCCTCTTGTACTTGGCATTCACTGATTACAGTATCACGTCACTACAATAGTACGGTATTTCACAAATTCACACTACTTACAATCAAAAGCTTCAAATCACCACACAGTCATAGAGCTTTAGAGTTATACAGCGCGTGACAGGCCCCTTGACCCCTCTGAACCCTGTCAGCTAAGGAACCTCATCTAGAATCAGAATCAGATTTAAGATCACCGGTATCTGTTGTGAAATCTGTTACTTTGCAATATGTAGGTATCTGTTGTGAAATCTGTTACTTTGCAATATGTAAACAATTACTAGATAGATAGATAGATAGATACTTTATTCATCCCCATGGAGAAATTCAACTTTTTTTCCAATGTCCCATACACTTGTTGTAGCAAAACTAATTACATACAATACTTAACTCAGTAAAAAAATATGATATGCATCTAAATCACTATCTCAAAAAGCATTAATAATAGCTTTTAAAAAGTTCTTAAGTCCTGGCGGTTGAATTGTAAAGCCTAATGGCATTGGGGAGTATTGACCTCTTCATCCTGTCTGAGGAGCATTGCATCGATAGTAACCTGTCGCTGAAACTGCTTCTCTGTCTCTGGATGGTGCTATGTAGAGGATGTTCAGAGTTTTCCATAATTGACCGTAGCCTACTCAGCGCCCTTCACTCAGCTACCGATGTTATACTCTCCAGTACTTTGCCCACGACAGAGCCCGCCTTCCTTACCAGCTTATTAAGACGTGAGGCGTCCCTCTTCTTAATGCTTCCTCCCCAACACGCCACCACAAAGAAGAGGGCGCTCTCCACAACTGACCTATAGAACAGTGATCATTAATGGAGAATGTGTGGAGCAGGTTAAGACCTACAAGTATCTGGGAGTACAGTTAGACGAGAAGCTAGACTGGACTGCCAACACAGATGCCTTGTGCAGGAAGGCACAGAGTCGACTGTACTTCCTTAGAAGGTTGGCGTCATTCAATGTCTGTAGTGAGATGCTGAAGATGTTCTATAGGTCAGTTGTGGAGAGCGCCCTCTTCTTTGTGGTGGCGTGTTGGGGAGGAAGCATTAAGAAGAGGGACGCCTCACGTCTTAATAAGCTGGTAAGGAAGGCGGGCTCTGTCGTGGGCAAAGTACTGGAGAGTTTAACATCGGTAGCTGAGCGAAGGGCGCTGAGTAGGCTACGGTCAATTATGGATAACTCTGAACATCCTCTACATAGCACCATCCAGAGACAGAGAAGCAGTTTCAGCGACAGGTTACTATCGATGCAATGCTCCTCAGACAGGATGAAGAGGTCAACACTCCCCAATGCCATTAGGCTTTACAATTCTACCGCCAGGACTTAAGAACTTTTTAAAAGCTATTATTAATGCTTTTTGAGATAGTGATTTAGATGCATATCATATTTTTTACTGAGTTAAGTATTGTATGTAATTAGTTTTGCTACAACAAGTGTATGGGACATTGGAAAAAAGTTGAATTTCCCCATGGGGATGAATAAAGTATCTATCTATCTTCAGCATCTCACTACAGACATTGAATGACGCCAACCTTCTAAGGAAGTACAGTCGACTCTGTGCCTTCCTGCACAAGGCATCTGTGTTGGCAGTCCAGTCTAGCTTCTCGTCTAACTGTACTCCCAGATACTTGTAGGTCTTAACCTGCTCCACACATTCTCCATTAATGATCACTGGCTCCATATGAGGCCTAGATCTCCTAAAGTCCACCACCATCTCCTTGGTCTTGGTGATATTGAGACGCAGGTAGTTTGAGTTGCACCATATCACAAAGTCCTGTATCAGTTTCCTATACTCCTCCTCCTGTCCATTCCTGACACACCCCACTATGGCCGTGTCATCAGCGAACTTCTGCACATGGCAGGACTCTGAGTTATATTGGAAGTCTGATGTGTACAGGGTGAACAGGACCGGAGAGAGTACGGTTCCCTGTGGCGCTCCTGTGCTGCTGACCACCGTGTCAGACCTACAGTCTCCCAACCGCACATACTGAGGTCTATCTGTCAAGTAGTCCACTATCCAATCCACCATGTGAGAGTCTACTCCCATCTCCGTTAGTTTGTGCCTTAAGATCTTGGGCTGGATGGTGTTAAAGGCACTAGAGAAGTCAAGGAATGTAATCCTCACAGCACAACTGACCCCATCTAGGTGAGAGAGTGATTTGTGCAGCAAATATGTGATAGCATCCTCCACTCCCACCTTCTCCTTATACGCAAACTGAAGAGGATCCCGGGCGTGCCTGGTTTGTGGCCTCAGATTCTGTATTATCAGCCGCTCCATGGTCATCTATAAGTTACAATAAGAAATAAAGAGAGCAAAATAGTGAGGTGGTATACATGGAAGCTGATGGTGGAGGGGAAGAAGCTGTTCCTGAAACGTTGAAGGTGTGTCTTCAGGCTTCTGTACCTCCTTCCTTCCCGATGGTGGTTACCTTTATCAGCATTTGGCTCGTAACTTCCCAAACCTTTCCAATCCACATACTTTTAAAAGCTGTTGTAGAGCAGGGGTTCACAATATTTGAGGCAGTGGATCCCGACCATTAACCGGGGGGGGGTCCGTGGATCCAGGTTGGGTGCCCCCGTAAGACAGCATAGAAAGTACAGCACCATACAGACCCTTTGCTCACACTCTTGTGCCAACATTTTAACTTACTTGAAGATCAATCTAACCCTCCCTCCCACATGGCCCTCCATTTTTTTTAATCATTCATGTGCCTATCTAAAGTTCTCTTAAATATGCTTAACGTGCCTGCCTCTACGCCACCCCTGGCAGATTTATTTATCATATGTACATCAAAACGCACAGTGAAGTGCATTATTTGCGTTAACAACCAACACAGTCTAAGGATGTGCTGGGGGCAGCCCGCAAGTGACCGGCAGAGCTCATCAGAACAGTTTGTATCATCACTGAAGGTTGTGTAGCCATGGACAGTGTCGATCAGCATGCTGTAAAGTTTAAGCCCTCCCTCCTATATAGTCCTCCATTTTTCTATTGTCCATTGTCCAAGAGTCTCTTAAATGTCCCAAATCTATCTGCCTCTGCCATCAACCTGGGCAGAGTGTTTCATGGATCGTGAGCACTCTCCTCAGAGTGCAGAACAGGCCCTCCTGACCCTTCGAGTAGTGCTGCCCAGCAACCCCTGATTTAACCCTAGCCGACTCATGGGGCAATTTATAATGACCAGTTAACCTATTAATCTTTGGAATAAGACCATAAGACATAGGAGCAAAATTTGGCCTTTCAGCCCATCGAATCTGTTCTGCCATTCCACCATGGCTGATCCTGGATCCCACTCAAACCCATACACGTATTCTCACCATACCCTTTAATGCCCTGCTCGATTAGGAAACAATCAGCTTCCGTCTTAAATACATGCACAGACTTGGACTCCACTGCAGTCTGTGGCCGAGCATTCCACAGACTCACTACTCTCTGGCTAAAACAAATCCTCCTCAACTCTGTTCTAAAGAGTCACCCCTCAATTTTGAGACTGTGCCCTCTAGGTCTGGATATGCCCAACAGCGTAAACATCCTCTCCACATCCACCTATCTAGTCCTTTGAACATTCAGTAGATTTCAATGTGATCCCTCCAAATTCTCCTAAATTTCAGTGAGTACAGACCCAAGCTGCCAAATGCTCCTCATATTCATTCCCAGAATCATCCTCATGAACCTCCTCTGGACTCTCTCCAATGACAACACATCCATTCTGAGATATGGGGCCCAAAACTGTTGACAATACTCCAAGTGCAGCCTGATTAGTGTCTTATAAAGGCTCAGCATTATCTCTGTTTTTATATTCTATTCCCCTTGAAATAAATGCCAATATTGCATTTGTCTTCTTTACCACAGACCCAATCTGTAAATTAACCTTCTGGGAATCTTACACAAGGACTCCTAAGTCCATCTGCACTTCTGATGTTTGAACCTTCTCCCCATTTAGATGATAGTCTGCACTATTGTTCCTTTTACCAAAATACATTATCATACATTTCCCAACACTGTATTCCATCGGCCACATTTTTTGCCCATTCTTCCAATTTGTCTAAGTCCTGATGCAATCTCATTGCTTCCTCAGCACTACCTACCCTTCCACCTACCTTCGTATCATCTGCAAACTTTGCCACAAAGCCATCAATTCCATTATCCAAATCATTGAAAAACAATGTGAAAAGTAGTGGTCCCAACACTGACCCCTGAGGAACACCACCAGTCACTGGCAGCCACCCAGAAAAGACCCTTTTATTCCCACTGCGGAAGGAAACCGGAGCACCCAGAGGAAACCCACGTGGTCGAGGTGAGAACATACCAACTCCTTACAGACAGTGGTGGAAAATAAACTCGGGTTGCTGGTTCTGTGAAGTGGTGTGCTAACCACTACACTACTGTGTCACGAGGAAATCTGCAGATGCTGGAAATTCAAGCAACACACACAAAATGATGGTGGAATGCAGCAGGCCAGGCAGAACCTATAGGGAGAAGCACTGGCGACGTTTCGGGCTGAGACCCTTCGTCAGGACTCACTGTCGACGTTTTGGGATGAGACCCTTCGTCAGAACTGACTGTCGACGTTTCGGGACGAGACCCTTCGTCAGGACTGACTGTCGACATTTCGGGACGAGACCCTTCGTCAGGACTGACTGTCGACATTTCGGGATGAGACCCTTCATCAGGACTGACTGTCGACATTTCGGGATGAGACCCTTCGTCAGGACTGACGAAGAGTCTCAGCCCAAAACTTCGACAGTGCTTCTCCCTATAGATGCTGCCTGGCCTGCTGTGTTCCACCAGCATTTTGTGTACACTACTGTGCCACCCGTCTTTGACAGGAGTTCAGTGATGGTCCAAGTGCAGAGGGAGACACAGACATTGTCAGAGTAGTCCACCTTCCTTCACAGGGATTCAGTGATGGTCCAAGTGCAGAGGGAGACACAGACGTGAACAGAGTAGTCCAGCTTCCTTCACAGGGATTCAGTGATGGTCCAAGTGCAGAGGGAGACTCAGACGTGGACAGAGTAGTCCAGCTTCCTTCACAGGGATTCAGTGATGGTCCAAGTGCAGAGGGAGACACAGACGTGAACAGAGTAGTCCAGCTTCCTTCACAGGGATTCAGTGATGGTCCAAGTGCAGAGGGAGACACAGACGTGAACAGAGTAGTCCAGCTTCCTTCACAGGGATTCAGTGATGGTCCAAGTGCAGAGGGAGACACAGACATTGTCAGAGTAGTCCACCTTCCTTCACAGGGATTCAGTGATGGTCCAAGTGCAGAGGGAGACACAGACGTGGACAGAGTAGTCCATCTTCCTTCACAGGGATTCAGTGAGGGCTCTAATAAGAACTGTACAGAACTAAAGCAAATAACAAATGCAAGACCAACAGGGCCAGTAACTAATAACTCTCAAAGTAACCAAAAACTAACATTGTCAAACAACTCAAAAGCATTAACCTAGAAGTAAATTAATACTGCTCCTTTAACACTGTCTATCTAAATCACTGATCTTTTCTCCCCCCGGAACGTGGACTAAGGTAAGCAGGGAGCATTGCCCTTGCTGTGATTCAAACAAGACTAAAACTAAATACAGTTAGGAAGAAACCCTCATTGGATGGAACGCGTGCATTCTCACATGTGTAATTGCCAACTCGTTTCAGCAGCCCGCCTGTGAGAGTGCCCAGACTCCACGGCAGTGTCCGCGGTGGTTATGACTCTCTTACCACGTTTCGTGCTGCGATGTGTCCCCACTATCAGCCATTCATTAAGGTATCAGAAACCAAACGATCTGGCCTGATCTATTGCTGCTGCTGGTGGATAGTCTGTGGCAGTACCCAACCTAAAACAGCCACAGCAGCGAGCGTGGAATGATCCTACGGTCAACGCGGGCGGTCTCAGCCGAGCTTTCAGGAGAGTGGAGCAGATATTGTAACTCCTGCCTAAGTAACCTTCCAAAATACTACAAACCCACGGTTGCTCAGCAACAGAGAGCGCCGTGGTTCAGTGATGTCGAACTCACAGTACAAACTGTGTTTCATTTCTATTGTGTACATTTTCCCATAGGCAACAATGGCATCAGGGAACTTCCTCAGTGTCAAGGGCACATTCTGACAGGTCAACCTAACTTCCAAGCTCAAACGTGCACCTGTACTTTTAAAAAGATACAAGCTGAAATAAATGTGTAAAAGTAATCCAAGCAGAATTACGGCAGGTTGCCTGGAATAATATTTATATGTCAACGTATTTGGAAATATGGAGAGTGTTGGATTTATTTAGAAAGACAGTCCCAGTGACCCATACCACCGGGTCACCAGTGGAGGGACCATAACCCTCCATACCTCTCCAAACTTCTCATCAAAGTTGCAATCGAACCCACATCCACCACCTCCACTGGCAGCTTGTTCCACACTCTCACCACCTCTGAGTGAAGAAGTTCCCCCTCAGGTTCCCCATGAACATTTCATCTTTCACCCTTAACCCATAACCTCTGGTTGTCATCCCACCCAACCTCAGTGGAAAACGCCTGCTTGCATTTACCCTATCTGCACCCCTCATAATATTGAAAAACTCCATCAAATCCCTGCTCATTCTCCTACACTTCCAATTGTCTGACGCTTACAGAGTGGATGCTGGAGGTACGGGTGTATGTGTGGGCTGGACATCTGGATACAGACCCACTGTTCATTTTGGCTGTGTTCCCGCAAGGCAAACACTGACATTGGAATAACACAATAATTTCAAGTACGTAGTGGAATTGCTCCCCTTTGTGTAAGAGTAATCTTCCAGTGGAAGAGCAAAGGTTTGGTTGCTGCTCTGTGCAGTGCCAGTGGGAGGACAGAGGTTCAGTCACTGGTCAGTACAGTGTCAGTGGGAGGACAGAGGTTTGGTCACTGGTCAGTACAGTGCCAGTGAGAGGACAGAGGTTTGGTCACTGGTCTGTACAGTGCCAGTGAGAGGACAGAGGTTTGGTTACTGGTCAGTACAGTGGTGCCAGTGAGAGGACAGAGGTTTGGTTACTGGTCAGTACAGTGCCAGTGAGAGGACAGAGGTTTGGTCACTGGTCTGTACAGTACCAGTGAGAGGACAGAGGTTTGGTTACTGGTCAGTACAGTGCCAGTGAGAGGACAGAGGTTTGGTTACTGGTCAGTACAGTGCCAGTGAGAGGACAGAGGTTTGGTCACTGGTCTGTACAGTACCAGTGAGAGGACAGAGGTTTGGTTACTGGTCAGTACAGTGCCAGTGAGAGGACAGAGGTTTGGTCACTGGTCTGTACAGTGCCAGTGAGAGGACAGAGGTTTGGTCACTGGTCTGTACAGTGCCAGTGAGAGGACAGAGGTTTGGTCACTGGTCAGTACAGTGGTGCCAGTGAGAGGACAGAGGTTTGGTCACTGGTCTGTACAGTGCCAGTGAGAGGACAGAGGTTTGGTTACTGGTCAGTACAGTGGTGCCAGTGAGAGGACAGAGGTTTGGTTACTGGTCAGTACAGTGGTGCCAGTGAGAGGACAGAGGCTTGGTCACTGGTCAGTACAGTGTCAGTGGGCTGGTTTACATTACAGCACAGTATAGGCCTTTTGGTTCACAATATTATTCCTGCTGTAAGCTTTGATGGCCTTCCTCACTGACCATTACACCCCCAATCTCGGTGTCATCTGCAAACTTGGTAATCCAGTTTACCACATTGTCATCCAGATCATTGATATAGTGGATCCAGCACCAGTCCCAGCTAGCTGAGTGAGGAACTTCACCAGAACGACAGTAACAATTCCAGCCAGAGCCCGTCCCAAGTTCTGGAGGGAAACTGGGAGTGGGGCATAAACGCCAGCATTGTTGGCGACATCTTAATCTCTCGAAGGGAGTGAACGTGGTAGCACAGCAGCTAGCGTGATGCTATTACAACTTGGATTTTCAGAGTTCAATCATCCTCTGTACGGAAGATTGTACACTCTTCCCGTGAGCCTGTGGGTTTCCTCCATGTACACTGGTTTCCTCCCACAGTCCAAAGACCTACCAGTTGGCCATTGTAAATTGTCCTGTGATTAGGCTAGGTTTAAATCAGCAGTGGGCCAGAAGAGCCTGGTCTGCACTGTATCTCTAAAATAAATAAAAATAAAATAAAACTGAATAAAAAAAGTTTTTTGCTCTTTTCTGAACAAGGCCAGAATCCATCTGTTCATGTGACCTTAAACTAACCGAAACCTTTCTTCAAATACTGAACTAAGTGAATGTGACGAATTGTGTTTTGCTCTCGATTTATGCCAATTTCCATGGTTAATTCCACCAGCCATAAATTTTATGATTTGAAACCAATGGGTCAATTTGTCCTTTAATAAGCAGCACCATGAAGTCACGAGAGACCAGAATTAATTCTCTTTATAGGTACAAAGTACTCTGCCAGCTGCATATTTTACATGGAGTTTCTCTACAGTGAATGAGAGGAGGCACCAAGATGGCATAGAAACGCGTCAGGTGGCACTCTCTTTCGGGCTCCAATTTGCCACGAGAACCAGGCTCTCATTAGTTATGACGGCACAGCCTTTGGGAATTATTAAGTGGACTAGCTGGAATTTTAGACCAGTAGCTACCCCAGAAAGCAGTCTGAAAATATAAAGAAGGGAAGAGGAGGAGATCATTATGGAACACTACAGCATAGTACAGGCCCTTCAATGTTGTGCTGTCCTTTTACTTGAACTCTTCCCCTCTACATAGCTCAATTTTTCTATCATCCATCTGCCTGTCTAAGAGTTTCTTAAATGTCCCTAATGTATCTGCCTCCACCACCTCCCCTGACAGGACATTCCACACACCCACCACTCTCTGTGTAAAAGGCTTACCTTTGACATCTCCCCTGTGCTTTCCTCCAGTCACCTTAAAATCTTGCCTCCTCATATTAGCCATTTCTGCCTTGGTAAAAGTCTCTGGCTGTCTACTCTATCTGTGTCTCTTATCATCTTGTACACCTCGATTTAACTCATCTAGCCATGCATTATGCAAAATAAAATTAAAGCAGACTACTTCTGAGTAATTTGATTGACAGTCACCCTCTAATTCACATCCATTCCATGATGAGGAGACCTTTTCCCAGCAGGTTCTATTGTTATGTAAAGTAGTAAGTTGTTTGATTGTGTTAAACAAAGTTCCTCCTTCACATGAAACACTTTGCAAGAACAAAATTCCGTCTCTCAAAAACTTCACCCTTCTACAACACTGAATCCAATAACATTTAAAAACAAACCAAGTACCTGCTATAAGACTATGAAATATAGGAGCAGAATTAGGCCACTTGGCCCATTGAGGCTGTTCCACCATTTCATCATGGCTGATTTATTGTCCCTCTCAACCCCATTCTCCTGCTTTCTCCCTGGGACCTTTGACACCCTGACTAAACAAGAACCTATCAACCTCCATTTTAAATATACCCAATGACATGACTGATCTCCACAGATTCACCACTCTCTAAATGAAGAAATTCCTCCTCATCTCATCTTGCAGGGTGGGGTTGTAGAGAAGCAGACGAAGAGTTGGAGAGGGATAAGTGGATGTCTGTTCTATCAGATTTAGACCATCTGAAATTGCTACCTGTCACTAATCCAAACCTGTAATGTCCAGGTGTGAACAAGGCATTGAACATCGGGCGGCATGGTGACGTAGCAGTTAGCACCACGCTATTACAGCTTGGGGTGCTGGAGTTCAGAGTTCAATTCCAGAGTCCTCTGCAACGAGTTTGTACGTTGTTCCCATGGAATGTGTGGGTTTCCTCCAAGTGATCCGGTTTCCTCCCACATTCCAAAGATGTACTGATTATGTTAACTGGTACGTTACTGATCATTGTAAGTAATCCTGTGATTAGGCTAGAGTTAAAAATTGGGGGTTACTGAACAGTATGACTCGAAGGTCTAGAAGGGCTTGTTCCACATTGTCTCTCTAAATAAAATAACACAAAAAATAAAAGCATCGGTGAGAGCTGTAGCAAAGGGAAAAGCCCTCACAGCCTAAGTGAATAAAACACGTACACGTACAAGCACTCAGATGCGCAGGAGGGTTCACATATACACAACCTTCATCACTGCACTTTACCAACACTACGTCCACTTTGATAACTTTGCACTAAAATTGATATTTTAGTTCCAATTGTATTCTTTCTTGTAAAAAATGTGTTTAATGTACAGTTTGTGAATAGGACCTTAGAGCCATTGAAAACTACAGCACAGAAACAGGCCCTTCGGCCCATCTAGTCTAGGCGACTGTAGGTCTGACACGGTGGTCAGCAGCACAGGGGCGCCGCAGGGAACCGTACTCTCTCCGGTCCTGTTCACCCTGTACACATCAGACTTCCAATATAACTCAGAGTCCTGCCATGTGCAGAAGTTCGCTGATGACACGGCCATAGTGGGGTGTGTCAGGAATGGACAGGAGGAGGAGTATAGGAAACTGATACAGGACTTTGTGATATGGTGCAACTCAAACTACCTGCGTCTCAATATCACCAAGACCAAGGAGATGGTAGTGGACTTTAGGAGATCTAGGCCTCATATGGAGCCAGTGATCATTAATGGAGAATGTGTGGAGCAGGTTAAGACCTACAAGTATCTGGGAGTACAGTTAGACGAGAAGCTAGACTGGACTGCCAACACAGATGCCTTGTGCAGGAAGGCACAGAGTCGAATGTACTTCCTAAGAAGGTTGGCGTCATTCAATGTCTGTAGTGAGATGCTGAAGATGTTCTATAGGTCAGTTGTGGAGAGCGCCCTCTTCTTTGTGGTGGCGTGTTGGGGAGGAAGCATTAAGAAGAGGGACGCCTCACGTCTTAATAAGCTGGTAAGGAAGGCGGGCTCTGTCGTGGGCAAAGTACTGGAGAGTTTAACATCGGTAGCTGAGCGAAGGGCGCTGAGTAGGCTACGGTCAATTATGGATAACTCTCAACATCCTCTACATAGCACCATCCTGAGACAGAGAAGCAGTTTCAGCGACAGGTTACTATCGATGCAATGCTCCTCAGACAGGATGAAGAGGTCAATACTCCCCAATGCCATTAGGCTTTACAATTCTACCGCCAGGACTTAAGAACTTTTTAAAGCTATTATTAATGCTTTTTGAGATGGTGATTTAGATGCATATCACTTTTTTTTTACTGAGTTAAGTATTGTATGTAATTAGTTTTGCTACAACAAGTGTATGGGACATTGGAAAAAAGTTGAATTTCCCCATGGGGATGAATAAAGTATCTATCTATCTATCTATCTATCTATCTATCTACTCCCATTGACCTGCACTGGGCCCATAGCCCTCCATACCCATCCCATCCATGTACCTATCCAAACTTCTCTTAAATGTTGAAATTAAACTCATATCCACCACTTTCGCTGGCAGCCCGTTCCACACTCTCACCACTCTCTGAGTGAAGAAGTTCCTCCTCAAGTTCCCCTTTCACCCTTAACCCATGACCTTCAGTAGTACTCTCAGTCAAACTCAGTGGAAAAAGCCTGCTTGAATTCACTCTATCTATACCCCTCATAATTTTGTATACCTCTATCAAATCTCTCCTCAGTCTTCTATGTTCCAAGGAATGAGGTTCTAACCTATTCAATCTTTCCTTATAACTCAGGTCCTCCAGACTCGGCAACATCCTTGTAGATTTTCTCTGTACTCTTTTAATTACATCTTTCCTGTAGGTAGGTGACCAAAACACCACACAATACTCCAAATTTGGCCTCACCAACATCTTATACAACTTCAACATAACATCAAATCTCCTGTGCTCAGTACTTTGATTTATGAAGGCCATTGTACTAAAAGCTTTCTTTATGACCCTATCTACTTGTGATGCCACTTCGGTGAATTATGGACCTGTATTCCCAGATCCCCTTGTTCTACTACATTCCTCAGTGCCCTACTGTTCAATGTGTAAGATCTACCCCGACTGGTGCTCCCAAAGTGAAGTTCCTCACACTGTCTGCATTAAATTCCATCCGCCATTTTTCAGCCCATTTTTCTGGCTGGTTCAGATCCCACTTGAAGCCTTGATAGCCTTCCTCGCTGTTCACTACACCCCCAATCTTGGTGACATTTCAAATTATCATCCAGATGATAGATATAGTAGACTAACCACAGCAGACTCAGCATTGGTCCCTGTGGCACTCCGGTAGTCACAGGCCTCCAGTCAGAATGCTGTTTGAGTGCCTGTGATGGTAAGATTTGTTTTATTTGTCACATGCAGTGAAATGCATTGTTCGTGTCACATCAATCAGCAAGGACCATGCCAGGCGAGTGTCACTACATGCCTGGCACCAACGGAGCGTGCCCGAATATACTAACCCGAACTGTACGTACTTTGGACTGTGGGAGGAAACCCATGCAGTCACGGGGAGAGCGTACAAACTCCATTCAGACAGCAATGGGATTGAACCTGGTCTTACACTGGCATTGTGCCACCCTGCTCTTGGTGCCACCGCAGGCTTTTCACCCACCAGTGCGTACATAGACCTGTGCTCATGGCAATAAAGCTGACCATGTCCTCGGGCACAATCTCTCAGCGTACATACGTGTATGAAATCACTCTGACATCATCATTTGGCAACATGCACATGCACAGCCACAATCATTACACACATGAACACACCCACGTGTACACTATTGTATACACAAGGGCACTCACACACGTTGTAGACTCGACCATCTCCATCACGGGCACAAACCATCCAGAACATCTTTAAGAGGCGGTTCCTCGAGAAGGCAGCATCAAACCCTCGGGTCATAAATCATCGGAGCAGAATTAGGCTATTGGGGTCATCTGAGCCCTTGCGTTTGCTCCACCATTCCATCACGGTTGATGTATTTCCCCTTTCAACCCCATTCTCCTGTTTCCTCCCTGTAACCTTTGATGCCCTGACTAATCAAGGAGCTACCAACTTCCTTGGCGTCCATCGTTAAAGACCCTCAGCATTACCGAGATGCCCTCTTCACTTTAGAACTGTCAGGGAGCAGTGTGTCGAAGACACACACTCAACGTTTTAGAAACGGCTTCTCCCCACCACCATCAGATTTCTGAATGGACAGTGAACCATGAACACCTCCTCCTTTTGCAATACTTATTATTTCTTTTATTGCAACTTATCACAAAATGTTATGTCTTGCACAGTACTGCTGTGACAAAACAACAAAATGTTCTCTCTCTCTCACTCACTCACACTCATATCTCTCACATGGGTGTATTTGGTGTTGTGGGCTCATGGTGTCAGATGGGACTGTTAGTACAGTGTAGCTCTAAGTAAAAAGAAGTTTGAAAATTCAGAGGATTAATTTAGTTGGTAGGAGATTTATCTATCGTGAGCTCCCTGATTGTCTACAGATTTACTGAAATAAACGACTGCGGGGTATGTAACTGTTGCCAACTGACACACACTCAGCCAGACTATAATCATTTTGATAATAGTGTTTTGTTTCATTGAAAGAATGCACACTTTGGATCATTTCAGGAGCTGATGCCTAATTACATTAAACAATTTATAGCAGAATGCTTGGCCTAGAGTAGTTATTCAGATTGAAGTGCTCTGCGCAGGACTGGAACAGAATCAGTCAGGACATTTCAGAATCAAAATGACAGAATTAATTCCGGGAGAATGTTGCTGGGAATGGAGGACCTGGGTTATATGGAAGGATTGAATTCATTCCCTGGAACATAGAAGGCTGAGGGGAGCACAAATAATGCTGGAAATCTAAGGAACACACTGAAAATGCTAGAGGAACTCAGCAGGCCAGGCAGCATCTATGGAAAAGAGTAAACAGTTGACATTTCCGGCCAAAACCCATCTTTTCCATAGATGCTGCCTGGCCTGCTGAACTCCTCCACGCCAGCATTTTTGAGTGTGTTGCTAAGACTGAAGTGAGATTTGATTGGAGTATACAAAATTATGAGGGGTATAGACAGGGTAAGTACAAGCAAGCTTTTGCCGCTAAGGTTGGGTGGGTCTACAACTAGAAATCATGGATTAAAGGTGAAAGGTGAGGGGGAACTTCTTCACTCAGAGGCTGGTGAGAGTGTGGAATGAGCTGCCAGCACAAGTAGTGCATGTGAACACGATTTCGACATTTAAGAGAAGTTTGGATAGGTACATGGATGGTTGGGGTATGGAGGGCTATGGTCGAATGGGAGTAGGCAGTTTAAATGCTTCAGCATGCACTAGATGGGTCAAAGGGCCTGTTTCTGTGCTGTGCTTTTCTATGTCTCTATGAGAAGTCTCCAAACCATCTCCCAAGCAGCTGAAATACAGTGGATTCTAGTTTTTTTTTATTTTAAGTGCGATCGTGAACAATCGCCAGATCAGAAATGCTGATCAAGTCAGCTAGTTCCCAAAGAGAACTCTGATAGGCCAATCAGATAGTTCACTCCTACTCTGTGATAGAACATAAAATAATCATAAGTACAATTAAGAAACATTAAAAAATAATAGAAATACTGGAGTCATGATGATCACGATGAAATCTGCTGAAGAGAGACATTTATACACATGCTGTCCTCCATAATTCAGAGAGATTGAAGGATAAGGTTACAGGGTGACAAAACGTCCAGGAGCACTTGGAACTAAAAACTAATCCCTACCGGGAGAAAACAGCACCTGATCTTTCCGCACTGTTCTTCAGCAGTTTAAGGACTAAGTCCAGCTGGAACATAACTCACAAGTGCTCTTGAAAGTCAAGTATTAACCCTACCTGCCAACAACCAAGCATTGGTTGTTGGCAGGTGATGCACCATCAATAACTCTCCGAGTCGTGAGGCGAGATATTGGCTTTTATTGACTGGAAGAAAGAACAAGCAGTAATTGACCACCATACTACATCCTGGAGACTGAGGGCCGGGCTCAGACCTCAATCGCCTTTATACTGGGGTCTGTGGGAGGAGCCACAGTCAGTGGGAGGAGCCACAGGAGCAGTCAGCAGGGGGGCGTATCCAGACAGGTATATGTAGTTCACCACAGCAGGTAGGGTTAATTGGGGCAGCTACTTATTTGAGGTGAGGGCCTCCGTCGGTCAGAGTTGACCATGGATATTGCATCCTAGCTGTCTAGATATACAAGCCTGGGCAGTACGATATGGAGAGCAAGCTGTTCCCCATGCAGCAAGCTCCCCCTCTCCACGCATCTGATTATCCCAAAGGAACGGCAGACACCGATACAGTTTGGTACCAGCTGCATTGCAATAGTTTCCAGTCAGCATCGAACCCAATGTAGAATCCCCTTAGGGGTTCCAGCTCTGGATTTTTCCCTCGGGGTTTACCCCTGAAGCCTTCCCTATGAGTGAGTATAGCCACAAGGCAGCAGAGGTTTGAAATCAGAGTTTTCCTTTTCCTTGATGAGCTGCCAACCACGGTTAACGAGCCCCACGTGCTGAAAGTGACTGGTTTTAGGGCACCAGTAACCCGCCTTTGGCCCTTCTATTCCGTCGGGCTTAGTAGCTAAGCTGCATGTGAAGGTGAGGAGGTGGACTTAGTTGTCAGAAGATATTTGAGATGCACGTCATTTAATAGGCAGTGGGAGCTTGTCCCCATTACCACCCCTGGCCATAACAACCTTAAGGAACAACTTACTTAGACCAACTCTTAAAGAACAAAATCTACTTGACAAAAAAGCCAGGACTCCCTTTGTTTATTTGGAACACTATGTCACTTAACTGGGACAGGAGACAGTTGCCAAACCGTTTCTAACTAGCATTAGTCACGTGCACTTGTGTGGCCGTTAGACACTGTACTTGTGCTTAGGGTGAACAGTTTGAAAATAGCAGCAGTTGCCTGTGATTGTGTTCAAAAAGCAGTAATTTTGTCACCGATAGTTAGTGAGAAATAAACAGAAAGACAATTTGGAACTCTTCTGCTCACTGTGGTTTCAGGCATTCAGGCTCGGAGATGCCAGAAATGGCCGTGAGTGAAAATGAAATGATTTCACTACTTCAACAAGTTAGAAGCTACAAAGAGCTTGAAAGCATCAGCAATCATCTTGAATGTTACAATGAAAATGGAGATTTGGAGGATGCAATCATTGAAAACATTGCATGAAGGCAGTCCATTATTTGCAATGATTACAGTCAATCAAAAGAACACGGCAGCATACACTGAATGAATTCCTCCGTCAATAACTACGAGGAACTACTACTCAATTTTATAGTACTGTAGTAGTGTTGGTAGTATTCTAATTTGTTCTGTATCTCATTTAAATTTGTTACTCAGTTTGTCTTCTTTTTATACCTTTTGAACTATTTCCATGAAATTTCAGCTAATTCGGACAGCCACTAATTGGGCCAAACTGTACTGTGTCCTAATTAACCAGAATCCACTGAATTATAAGGACATGGGCTGAAAAATGACCAGTTATGACAATATAGCTGAGTACTTAACAAGATCCAGTGTAGGCTTCCTGTCAACGGTTTTACATCCCTCTGCGTGAATATCACTCTTTCATTTTCACCACTCACCCTCCATACGCTCCAAACGTAAAGCTCCTTTTCCGCCTCTCCATCTTTTATCCCTGGAACAGATTCGTAGCGATGGAACACCGAGGGGGAAGGTAGATCGTCCCTTGAGGATGCCAGTGAGTGAGTATATTCCACACAACCCGCTTCCTCAAGAATCAACTGCTGCCATTCAGCCAGAAAGGAGAAGTTCAAAGCTGCATTTCCTGTATCTCATAGCAACAGCTACACTCCTGTCAACCAGAACTTCTCAGTGTAAATCACCAGCAATCATCCTCTTCCACTCGCAATCGTATCATCTGGCCTCACAGCACCGAATCCCTCCCAATGCAGTTTCTCACCCACATCAATTTGTTCAAATCAAAGCAATTTTATTATTTATTTAGGACCAGGGACAGTATGTCTATTCATTATCAGTAGAGAAAATGTGCATGATAATCAGCCAATTAATTCGTAGATAGTTGCAGATAGAAGCAGCCTTGTTTCAAATCCGACACCAATGTTAACACGTGCTCTTCAGCATTCAAAAATCACATATCGCTCTAACCTCATATTTTCAAAGTGTCAGACCAGACACAGTCTGCTTTGTTTGAAGAAGCGGTGTACAGTAAATTCTGAATACCATTCTTTGTCTGGTCCTTGTAAGACTGTAAAGCCGAAAACGCTTTTTACAAATTAACTGTACCAGGCACCAGACTGCGTCCCACAAAGGCAGAGGTCTGTCGTTTCTGGCGAGGATGCTAAATGCAGCTCTCCCTAGTGTGCAGTAAACGTTCAATTTCCCCATCAAAGTCGGTGTGCTGATGCTCTGCGCTCGCAAGCCATTTTACTTGCATTTGCCACTGTGCACATGTGCAGAACGAGCTCTTTTGTTGAGTGACATGCTCGCCAGATACTTCATTTACAGATCAAAGAGCTTTGCAGACAAAGACATCTGACGTCACCGGTCTGGGCTCTCCCATGCTCCCAAGAGGGCCATAAGTGCAGTGAAATCATGCGCTTTGAAATGCACTCAGTGGCCGCTTTAATAGGTACACCTGCACACCTGCTCTTTAATGCAAATACCTAATCAGCCAATCATGCGGCAGCAACTCAATTCATATAAAAATCCAGACATGGTCAAGAGTTTCAGCTGTTGTTCAGACCAATCATCACAAAGGGGAAGAAATGTGATCTAAGTGACTTGGAATGAATGTGGTGTCAGATGGGGTGGTTTGAGTATCTCAGAAGCTGCTGACCTCCCGGGATTTTCACACACACCAGTCTCTAGAGTTTCCAGAGAATGGTGCGAGAAACCAAATACATCCAGCAACTGGCAGTTCTGTGTGGGAAAACACCTTGTTAATGAGAGAGGTCGGGGGGAATGGCCAGACTGGTTCAAGCTGCCAGGAAGGTGACAGTAACTCAAATAACCACACGTTACAACAGTGGTGTGCAGAAGAGCATCTCTGAACACACAACACGTCGAACCTCGAAGCAGATGGGCTACAGCAACAGAAGACCATGAATGTACTCTCAGTGACCATTTTATTAGGTGCAGGAAGTACCCAATAAAGTGGCCTCTGAATGTAGAAACATTCTTCTGACTGCTGCACCTTGTCTTGTCGTTACCTGCACGGTGGGGTTACAGACCTATGAAAGGTGGGCTTTAGAGCCTCATGTCTGCACTTTAGGTTGGTCATACAGCATTGAGTTTCACAGTGCATAAACAGGCCACTCAGCCCATCCAGTTCATGCTGATTAAGATTCTCATTTCAGCAAGTCCTATCTGTCAGACCTAGTCCAGGATCACTTCCTCTGGCAGGTCTTTCCACATACTGGCCACCCTCTTGGTGGAAAGTATTTCTCCTCAGGTTCCTATTGAATCTCCACCCCCCCCCCCCCCCACCTTAAAACTATGTCCTCTACTTTGTGATTCGTCCACCCTGGGGAAAAGGCTAAGTGTTCAGAATCACATCAGGTTTAATTTCGCAGACATATGTCATGAAATTTGTTGTTTTGTGCCAGCAGTACAATAATAATAAAAACTATAAATTACAAGAAGAAATATATAAAACATTAAATTAATTAAGTAGTGGGAAAAGAGAGCAAAAAATAGAAAAACAAATAGTGAGGTAGTGTTCATGAGTTCAATGCCCGTTCAGAAATCTGATGACGAAGGGGAAGAAGCTGTTACTAAAATGTTGAGTGTGTGTCATCAGGCTCCTGTACATTCTTCTTGATAGTGGGAATGAGAAGAGAGCACGTCCTGGGTGGTGAGGGTCCTTAATGATGGATGCTGCCTTCTTGACGCATCGCCTTTTGAAGATGTGCTTCATGCTGGGGAGGTTAGTGTCCATGATGGAGCTGGCTAAGTCTATGACCTTCTGCAGCTCTTTCCAACCTGTGCAGTAGCCCTTCAGTACCAGACTGTGACGCAACCAGTTAGAATGCTCTCCATGGTACATCTGTAGAAATTTCTGAGTCTTTGGTGACGTACTCCTAATGAGATATAATCACTGTCGTGCCTTCTTTGTAATTACATCAATATGTTGGACCGAGGATAGATCTTCAGAAACGTTGACATCCAGGATCTTGAAATTGCTCACCCTTTCCACTTGATGAGGACTGCTGTGTGCTCTTTTAACTGCCCCTTCCTAAAGTCCACAATCATTTCCTTGGTCTTACTGATGTTGAGTGCAAGAACTTTGCTGTGACACCACTCAACCAGCTGATCTACCTCACTCCTGTATGCTTCCTCATCACCCTATCTATAATCCCTTATGGTTTCCTACAACTCAGTAAAGTCACACCTCATTCTCTGATGTTCCAAGGAGTAAAGTCACAATTTGCTCAACCTCCCTCTATAACTTAGTCCTTGGGTCTTGGTAACATCTTCGTAAAAAAATTCTGCACTCTTTCAAGCTTAGTGGCATCTTTCCAATAGTAGAAAGACCAAAACTGAACACTGTATTCCTAATGTGGCCTCATCAACGTCTTTTACAACTGCAACATAACATCCCAAGTCCTGTACTCAAAGCCCTGAGTGATGAAGGCCAGCAGGCAAAAAGCTTTCTTCACCACCGTCTACCTGTGACGCCACTCTCAAGGAACAATGCTTCTGTAAACCAAGGACCCTCTGTTCTAGAACACTGCCTTGTTCACTGTGAATGTCCCACCCTCATTCATCTTCTCAAAATGTAACACCTCACACTTATCTGAACTAAACTCCATTTCAACGCACACAAAATCATAGAGGAACTCAGAAGGTCAGGCAGTATCTATGGTGGGGAATAAACAGTTGACATTTTAGGCCAAGAACCTTCACTGGGACTGGAAGGGAAGGGTGAAAAAGCCAGAATAAAAGGTGGGGGAGGAGAAAGAGGACAAGCTGGCAGGTGATAGGTGAGACAAGGTGAGAGGGAAGGTGTGTGGGTGGGGGAAGGTGATGCACCAAGAAGCTGGTAGGAGATAGATTGAAGAGATAAAGGACTGAAGAAGGAGGAGTCTGATAGAACAGGAGAGTGGACCATGGGAAAAAGGGAAGGAGGTGAATGGTAGGTGGGGCAAAAAGAGAATGAGGAATCAGAATAGGGAATGGAAAAAGAGAGGAGGAGGAGGATAGATAGATAGATAGATAGATAGATAGATAGATAGATACTTTATTCATCCCCATGGGGAAATTCAACTTTTTTCCAATGTCCCATACACTTGTTGTAGCAAAACTAATTACATACAATACTTAACTCAGTAAAAAAATATGATATGCATCTAAATCACTATCTCAAAAAGCATTAATAATAGCTTTTAAAAAGTTCTTAAGTCCTGGCGGTAGAATTGTAAAGCCTAATGGCATTGGGGAGTATTGACCTCCTCATCCTGACTGAGGAGCATTGCATCGATAGTAACCTGTCGCTGAAACTGCTTCTCTGTCTCTGGATGGTGCTATGTAGAGGATGTTCAGAGTTTTCCATAATTGACCGTAGCCTACTCAGCGCCCTTCGCTCAGCTACCGATGTTAAACTCTCCAGTACTTTGCCCACGACAGAGCCCGCCTTCCTTACCAGCTTATTAAGACGTGAGGCGTCCCTCTTCTTAATGCTTCCTCCCCAACACGCCACCACAAAGAAGAGGGCGCTCTCCACAACTGACCTATAGAACATCTTCAGCATCTCACTACAGACATTGAATGACGCCAACCTTCTAAGGAAGTACAGTCGACTCTGTGCCTTCCTGCACAAGGCATCTGTGTTGGCAGTCCAGTCTAGCTTCTCGTCTAACTGTACTCCCAGATACTTGTAGGTCTTAACCTGCTCCACACCTTCTCCATTAATGATCACTGGCTCCATATGAGGCCTAGATCTCCTAAAGTCCACCACCTTCTCCTTGGTCTTGGTGACATTGAGACGCAGGTAGTTTGAGTTGCACCATATCACAAAGTCCTGTATCAGTTTCCTATACTCCTCCTCCTCCTGTCCATTCCTGACACACCCCACTATGGCCGTGTCATCAGCGAACTTCTGCACATGGCAGGACTCCGAGTTATATTGGAAGTCTGATGTGTACAGGGTGAACAGGACCGGAGAGAGTACGGTTCCCTGCGGAACCTGCGGAAGGGAAATTGATTCTCTTGCTGTCAGTTTAGAGGCTACCTGGAGGGAATATGACATGTGGCTCCTCCAACCTGAGAGTGGCAGTGGAGGAGTCCATGGATTGACATGTCAGAATGGGAATGGAAATGGGAAATAGATGCTCACTGGGAAATCTGGCTTGTTATACCTGACAGAATGAAGGTGTTTGACTTTCAGAGGGCAAAGCCAATGGCTGGAGTCATGGCTGTGAGTACAATTATGTGCTACGTGTTGTCTCTTTGTAAGCAGTCCCATTCCTTTTCATTGAACACAGAACATAGAACATACAGCAGAGTCCGGGCCCTTTGGCCTGTAGTTTTAAACTACTCTAAGAGCAATCTAACCCTTCCCTCCTACACATTTTTCTATCATCCATGAGTCTATCTAAGAGTTTCTAAAATGTTCCTAATGACTTTGTCTCTAAACCACTGATGGCAGGACATTCCACACACCCACCACTCTGTGTGTAAAATCCTTACCTTTGACATTAGACCATAAAACATTATAATCATTCTTCCCATCGAGTCTGCTCCACCATTCCATCATGGCTGATTTATTAACCCTCTCAAACCCATCCTCCTGCCTTTTCCTCATAACATTTGATGCTGCTCATAATCAAGAACCTATCATCCTCAGCTTTAAATATATCCAATGATGTGGCCTCAACAGTTATCCATGGCAATGAATTCCGCAGATTCATCACCCACGGCTAAAGAAATTCCTTCTCATCTCTGTTCTGGATTCGGCCAGTCCTCACAGGTAAAATCCTCCCCATCACTGAGCACTTTGACATGAAACATTGTCACGGGGAAACAGCATCCATCATCAGGGACCCCCACAACCCGAGTCATGCTCTCTTCTCACTGCTACCATCAGAAAGAAGGTACAGGAGCCTCAGGACCCCACCATCAGGTTCAGGAACAGTCATTACCCATCAACCAGCAGGCTTTTGAACCAAAAGGGATAATTTCACCTGCCCCATCATTGAAATACTCCCACAATCCATGACCTCACTTTCAAGGGACTCTTCATCTCATGTTCTCAACATATATTGCTGATTTGTTAGTACTATTGCTTTCAATTTGTATTTGTGGTTTGGTGCCTTTTGCACACTGGTTGAACACCCAAGTTGGTGCAGTCTTTTATTAATGCTATTATGGTTATTATTCTATTATGGATTTATTGAGTATGCCCCCAAGAAAATGAATCTCAGGGTTGTATATGGTGTTTGATGTATATATATATACACACACACATACATACACACACACTTTAATAATAAATTTGCTTGGAACTTTGAACTTAAAGGGACGTCCTTCTATTCTGAGGCTGTGCCCTCTGGTCCTAGACTCCCACAATACAGGGCATCCTTTCCACGTCCACTCTATCTAGGCCTTCCAATATCAGACAGCTTTCAACAAGATCCTCCCTCATTCTTCGACAACCCAGTGAGTGTATGTCCCTATACAATTATGCTGCCTTGTATTTACCATGTTATACATACATCTTCCTGCACCTTTCCAGCGGGTACTTCGATGACACTCTGCACTCGTTTGCAGTCTGCTTCAGTTACTTCCATGTTTGGGCTCAAACCAAATGCAAATTTGAGGAAGGTTATTTGTGATCCAAGTTCATAATGAAATACAGAACTAAAAAAAAACACATCAACAATTTCTTGTAAATCCAACCTCATTTAAAGATGAGCTTCAGTCCCCCACTTGTGAATAACCACTAGGTATTTCCTCTTTTCCAATCTCACCAGCCTCCTACTTCAGAGCATTTTAATTCAGTCATGATTTTCTGTGGCACAGAAGTGATTTTGACTAAAGATTGATACAAGCAATGGCAGTATTTTGAAGCAATGCACACTAAGCACTGGAGGAACTCAGCATGTCTATGGACAGGAACAAACAGTTGATGTTTCTGGCTGCGACCCTTCCTGATGAAGCTCCTCCAGCATTTTGTGCATGCTGCTAAAAGATTTCCAGCATCTGCAGAACCTTGTCACTGGCATTCCAAAGCAAACTACTGACAAACTTCTACTCATTCAGAACACCACTGTTAGACTTTCAACCAAAATCAGGAAGAGAGGGCACATCCCTCCTGCACAAGCTACTCTGTATTGGCCTCCTGCGTCTTTTAAATTTGATTTTAAAGTTTTCATACTTGTTTTTAAAGCCCTTAATGATCTGGGGCTGGAGTATGTCACAGAATCACTTTTGTTTTATAACCCTGCTCGAGCTCTCATGTCTTCTTCTGTCAGTCTCTTAAATTTAAACAATAGATAATTGGCAGGTTATTATCAAAAGATAATTGGCAGGTCAGCTTTTTTGAAACATACTCCTAAACTGTGTAATTCTATAACTATAAGGGATGCAGGCTCAGTTGACACTTTTAAACACCAGCTCAAAGCCCATTTATTTAACCTGGCCTTTAACTATCATATTTTTGCCTTTTATTTTCGTGTTTGCACTTTATCCCATTGTAAAGGTCTTGGAACTACATCGTCTGTATGGAAAGTGCTCTATAAATAAGTTCTTCTTATTATTATTTATAATGGCAGCTTTTTTCAGCTATTAGAAACAAAAACATGCAACAATTTAAACCACTCATTCCTAGCTTTGGCAATCTTCTCCTTCCACTCTTGCTCTCTGAGCTTCCTCATTCAGTTTCAATTTTAATTTTGTCTAACTTTGTTTCCTAATTGATTCCAGTAGTTTGCTTTCCATCTCCAGAAAAGACCATCTATTGCACTGCCTGGATCAAAGGCGTAGACCGAATGAAGCACAGGCAGTCGCAAGCTCACAAGGTTTGAGAAGGGCACAGTCAAAGTGTTTATATGTCACCATCTATTACCCTGAGATTCACTTGCTTGTGGCTCTTTACAGGGAAATTAAGAAATAGAGATTTTATGAAAAGCCACAAATAAATATAGACTGACAAGCATCCAACAGAAGACAAATTGTACAAATAAATCCTGAGTACATGAGTTATGGAGTCATTGTACGTGTGCCTGTAGGTTGTGAAATTAGGTCAGTGTTGGGGTGAGTGAAGTTATCCACACTGGTTGAGGAGCCTCATGTTTGTAAGGGTAATAACTGTTCCTGAGCTCCTGTGCTTCCTTCCTGATGGCAGCAGCAGGTACTGTAGAAAGCATGTCCTGGGTGGTGGGCAGTGCTCCATCAGTGGTGGAGAGAGTTTGCCTGTGATGGACTGGACCATGACCATTACTCTCTGTAGATGTTCATGTGTTCATTCTGCTCTCTCCTTTGCAACCAGCAAAGCGATTATCGACTTTTGTAAAATGCTCATGTACGTCTATTCTGGGACCAATGACTGATATTACTTACCCCTAGAAAACTGCTGTTCAGAGGACGGTGCAGAAATATCTTCTAGTCTGCTTACTGGAAGCCTGTTTACTCCACCATAGGTGTAGGCTCTGCGGCAGTGTAGTGGTTAGTGCGACACTACTACAGCTCGGGGCGCTGGAGTTCAATTCTGACACCGCCTGTGAGGAGTTTGTATGTTCTCCCTGTGACCACGTGAGTTTCCTCCGGGTGCTCCAGTTTCCTCCCACAGTCCAAAGACGTACCGGTTAGTAAATTAATTGGTCATTGTAAATCGACCTGAGATTAGGCTAGAGTTAAATCAGAGTCTGCTGCTGGTGCGGCTTGCTGTATCTCTAAAAAAGTAAATAAGCCACAGTCTACTGACCAAATTTGTACATCACTGTTTTAACCTGTAAGGACCTGCAGTTGGGGAATAGCAGTAGCTGCCAAAGCAATTAACAGAAGCCAGGTCATTGAAGCAAAAGATATGAAAGTTAACATCGTCACCAAACAACTGTACTCTGACAACTCACACTCATGCTTCACTCCTACTTTATTTACTTGTGCACAAGGGGAAAGCCTGGCCCTTGTCACCAAACTGTTCTGAAGTTTAGAATCATGGAGTAGGTTCTTTGGCTTACCTAATCTGCCTAGTCCCATCGACCTGCATATGGACCATACCCCTCCCATCCATGTATCTACCCCATTTCTCTTCAACTTTGAAATTAAACTTGAGCTGGCAGCTCATTTCACACTCTCACCACCTTCTGAGTGAAAGTTTCCCCTCATGTTCCCCTTAAACATTTCACTTTCCATCCTTAACCCGTGACCACTAGTTGTAGTCACACCCGCCTTATTTGAAAAAGTCTACTTGCATTTACCCTATCTATACACCTCATAATAATACACCTCTATCAAATCTCCCCTCAGTCTTCTATGTTCAAGGGACTAAAATCTTAACCATTTCAACCCTTCCCTATAACTCAGATTCCCCAGTCCCAGCAATATCCTTGTAAATTTTCTCTGCACCCTTTCAATCTTATTGAGATCTCTCCTGTAGGCAGGTGACCAGAACTGCACACAGTTCTCCAAATTAGGCCTCGCCAATGGCTTATACAATTAATTTCAAATAACATCCCATCTCTGTATGAACAAGAAATGCCATTTTTATACAGAAATTGACTGCTTGTGTACAAATATTGATCCAATAGAACCTTGGTGCAGATCTGAATCTTATCATTTGCATTTTATTTATTATACATATGTCACATGTCAGTAACCAACTAAATCCACATATTAACAATCAACAGTACTTGAGGTTTAGTAAGATAACTGTCCAATAGTAAGTATTGGCATATAATCCTCAGTTTGCATCTTTATCTTGTCTTGTTCTGCTTGGTGACCTTGAACAGAAAGACTGTACAAGTGTTAGGCTTTCGAGGGCCATGTTGACCTTGGGTGACTGCACCCTGTCTGCGCACTCTCTGTCAGCTAGTCATCTTGATTGTCGCCTTAGTGAACTTCCACACAAAGTATCTGCACTCAGTGCAGTTAGCACAACATTTTAACCCTTTTATTGCTGCAGTTTCCACAGTTTGATAAATGTCCTTCACCATATTGTGTATGTTGAACAAATGTGGGTTGTTTTCCAAAAGAGCCAAGCGAGGTCTTGGTGCCTGTTGGTCAGATCTGGTGACGAGGCCTTCTGAAAGATGGTTTGGACTCTCTGCTCTGGTAGCCACACCACATAACCCAGAATGTCTCTATCCAGCAGCACATTCCACACTGACCACCACCTGAACTCTTCCACAAAAGACAAGTAGCGCATCGACATCCACTGACTGGGGCATTGCATGGTACAGGGGCCTGGACTATCCAGCGACAGGTAGAATCTCAGAGTGTAGTGACACTGGTTAAACTTGGCCCTTTGTGTGAAACTGATGCTGATGAGTTGGAAACCCAGCCGCATCGTCTTTCTGGGACTGAGTCAGTCCGTAAAGGGAGGGCCGAAACATTTGACCTGGTGCTGCTGTGTGTAACTGCTAATGGCCCTTGACAGGTTGAGCTGACTGAACCTCCAGTAACCTCAAAACACAGGCACTGGTTCCACTTATTTCATGACAATTAAAAGTTATTCAAACAGAACATGTCAAACTCTGGAAAAAGATATTAATTGGGTGATAAAGTGTCCTTCAGAAGCAACTCTAGACAGGATGGAGTGGCAGAAAATTTTGAAGTTATTGCTTGTTTTGTCTTTTCCATTATCCACTATACAATACTTTGAATGCACTTTTAAATATAAAGTTGAATCAGGCAAACAAAATTATTCAACCAGCTAATTAAAAGCGGTGTAATTTTCTGACGGTGTTCCTGTAGGGTTCATGCTCATCAGTTATTGACTGTTTGATGTGTCGAAGCTCACAGGCAGCAAATGTTTTTTTTTTGGAAAGGGCTCGTTCACATTCACAGAGTTTCCTGAGGTTAAATACTTCTGCTGCTTTCCTCTTAATGACACTTGACAGTCTAGTTGGTTCTGAATGTTGACTTCTAAAAGTCTCCTGAACACAGCCAACATGAAGCTATATTTTAAACTAGAAGAGCTTTCTAAGTGGTTTTAACTAGTTGTTTGCCCAGGAGTCGCACTGCAGAACTCTCAGTTGGCCCCAACGACGCTCTTGTGCAGGAATTTCTGAGTGGTTTTATCTAGTTGCCTTAAGAGCCTCACCGTAGGCCTCAGTCCTCTCAGTTGGCCTAACCTGAAGCTCTTGAGCTAACGCACATATCAGCTCATTGCCAAGAAGTTCCTCTACCAGTTTTTCTGAGGAGGAGTAAGCCTGGCTAAATTAACCCACTAATGACAGAGCAACACACACAAAAAGCATGAGGAACTCAATAGGTTGGGCAATATCTACAGAAAGGAATAAAGAGTCGATGATTTAGGCCGAGACCCTTTATCAACTTTGCCTCCAACTTCCACCCTGCCCTTAAATTCAATTGGACTATTTCTGACATGTCTCTCTCCTTTCTCAATTTTTCTGCCTGCATCTCTGTAGACAGACTATCTACTAATACAAAGTAGCCCTGAGGGACTCCACCTGAAATTTCGGGTCTTTATTCCTTCCCTCCGGTATTCTGTGTGTGTCATTCTGGATTTCCTGCATCTGCAGAATCCCTGGTGTTGATAACCAACTAATGAGGGAATTTTAGTCATCAACATTACACAACCTTGAGGCTCTCGTCCCATACAAGTGTGTCCAGAGCTATTTATGCTTTGCTATTCTATTCAATTGTGTCCGGTGCTCCCAATGCAGATTCCTCTACATTGGAGAGTTCCGTCGTAAATTGGGGGACCACTTTGTTGAGCACCTCCCCTCCATATGCCCAAAGTGGAACATCCCCACGGCCAGACATTTTAATTCTGATTCCTATTCCCATGCTGACATGGTGGTCCATGGCCGAGCAACATCCTATTTCTATACACTTTATATTTTACACCTTATTAATAAGAGTGTCTGGGTAGCCCGCAACCTGATGGCATAAATATCGATTTCTTCTTCTGGGAAAAAAAAATCCCTTCCCCTCCCCCCTCTTCTATTCCCCACTCTGGCCTCTAATCTCTTCTCACTTGCCTATTATCTACCCCGGATCCCCTCCTCCTATGGTCCACTCTTATCTCCTATTAGATTCCTTCCTCTCCAGCTCTTTACCCTTTCCGCCCACCTGACTTCACCTATCACCTTCTAGCCATCCTCCTTCCCCTCAGCCCTTCTTTTTGTTCTGGCATCTTCTCCCTTCTTTTCCAGTTCTGATGAAGGGTCTTGGGCTGAATGTTTGTTTATTTCCCTAGATGCTGCCTGACCTGCTGAGTCCCTCCAGCATCTTGTGTGTGTTGCTCTGGATTTCCAGCATCTGCAGAATTTCTTGTGTTTACGTTTTGCTATTTAGAATTAATTTACAACATAGAACACACAAAAGGCTAAACAATATTTACAATTAACTAGTTCCCAGAAAATTACTGTAAACTCAGTCCATCCACACTTAACAAGTATCCGGTGATTATCAGTAGTTGAAACCTTACGATACAAGGGTATTCATTTAGAACGGAGATGAGGAGGAATTTCTTTAGCCAGAGGATGGTGAATCTGTGGAATTCATTGATGTGGAAGCCAAGTCATTAGGTATATTTAAAGTGGAAATTGATGGGTTGATGGGTAGAAAGCAGGAGAATGGGTTTCTATCAGCCATGATAGAATGGTGGAGCAGAATTGATGGGCCAAATGGTCTAATTCTGCTCCTATGTCTTATGGTGTTAATATCAAAGTGGAAAGCCTTTAGTTTGGGAATTGCTAAATAAATTATGTCAGTTTGTGTGAACATCACAGACTACCATCTTTCGAAGCGGAACATACCTTTGTCTATTCTTATATTCTTGGGATCCTCAATTAGAAACAGTATAGAAGCAAACATGTCCTCATGATAACCCCACCTCAATGATAGTGAAGACCAGAGTGTAATTACCTAAAGATAAGGATGAAGTACCTACATCAGAGTGACAAGAGGATGATCTGCTGTATCTTGGCTTTCCAAGTTTCCTGACTGTTAATCCCCCACACCAACCTACCAACTCGACCAGCCAAGGAACCGTTCCCTTATATGGCAAAGGCTATGGGATCATATTCTGTCTGGGTAGCCGCTACCCTGAACATTGATTTTTCCAACTTCAGGTAATCTCTGCCGCCTCCTTCTTCCTCTCTTTCCCATTCCGGTTCACCTTTGACCCCTTCTCTTCTCCTCAGCTGCCTGTCACCTCCCTCTGGTGCCTCTTCTCCTTCCCTTTCTCTCATGGTCCACTCTCCTCTCCCATCAGATTCCTTCTCCTTCAGCCCTTTACCTCTTCCACTTATCCCCTCCCAGCTTCATACTTCATCCCTCTCCCCCACCTACCCACCTTCTCCTCTCCTGGTCTCACCTATCACCTGCCAGCTTGTACTCCTTCCCTTCTCCCCACCTTCATATTCTGGCAACTTGCCCCTGCCTATCCAGTCCTGGTGAAGGATCTTGGCCTGAAATGTCAACTGTTTATTCCCCTCCATAGATGTTTCCTGACCTGCTGAGCTCCTCCTGTGTATGTGTGCATTGCTCCTGATTTCCAGCATTTGCAGAATCTCTTGTGTTTAACAATACATTCAGTAGTGTTAACTTATTTTTTAAGAGCATGCTACCACAGCTACTTGGGTGTTACCCTGGAGCAATAACCCTTTCATTGTTTGAGGGACTTCCCCACCCAACTCCGATCTTCTCTGCGATAGTGGGAAGGAGCCCAGATCGCGGTCCTTCCCCACCGATCCCTTGCATTTGCTTCAGTGAGTCCCTCAGCACATCTTCCTGCATTTGGCAGAATTCCCTTATGGAGACAGCTTACTGTGCTGGGAGAGCAGGTTTCCAGTATGGAATGAGGTAAATGGGGAGGTGTTGCAGCTCTGTCGATGTGGGCTTTTGTTGTCCTCAGATGACACTGAAGGTTGGCGATAGCGAGACATTGACAGGAAATGAAGAAAAGGCAGAGCAGTGCAGAAGATTTAGCAGTAAACTGCAAAGTAACAAGCCAAGATGGACTGCAAAACAAGGGAGTACAGATACAGGTCACGACAAGGCAACAGGTTCAGAGCAATTGGTTGAGGCTGGCTGGTTTGATGGGTGAACAAAGGACTGTGGATAAGAGTTTGGTTTAAATAGGCTGCAGGTGATGAAACAAGTGGCAGGTGACTTCAGTTAGCTGTGTGAAGACTGGGAGTTGTCTACCTGTGCAGGCCTGACATAAATGCATAACAGACCCATGACACAGCAGTCCTGTGAACAAATACACCTTCAAAAGGGTTGAAGGACCTCTGTGCCTTGGCAGAATTAAAACCCTTTGATACAGTGCAGTTCTTATCCATGCAAGTACCCTGCACCCATTCAGTGAAGTAAATTTAATACAGGCATCAGGCCTACACATTGGAATTGGATTTTCATTGTCTATTCAGCATAGTGACCAGCCTATACTAGTACCCGACTACAGTGCAAAATCTTATAAATCAAACACAACACTCAGTAACAATTCAGACATCTCAAATTCAAGTTCAAGTTCACTTTGTCATTCAACCGTACGTATGTATACAGCCAAACAAAACAATGTTCCTTCAGACCAAGATGCACAACACGGGGCATATAATTCACACGCATAACACATAAAGTAATATTACCACAAATAAATTAATAAATAATGAGATGCATATACAATACAAGTTATAAGTACACAGTCTAACGCTACTGGCACTTCATACATGATGAGGCCTGGGTGGAGGCAGGGAGTTCAGCAGTCTTATGGCCTGGTGGAAGAAGCTGGTTCCCTTCCTAACAGTTCTTGTCTTTGTGCTATGGTTGCTCCTGCCTGATGGTGGGGCAGGGGTCAAAGAGATTGTGGACGGATGGGAGGGATCATTGACAATGCTAAGGGCCCTGTGTACGCAGTGCTCCTGATAAATATTGTTTATGTTTTATTTTACTTACAGATACAGCAAGGTAACAGGCCCCTCCAGCCCAACGAGCCACTTACACACGTGTCACCAAATCAGAGTTGCCAAAGCTCCATCACCACATTAAGTAGTCACAGGCCAGGGATTCAAAGGTTCAAAGATTTATTCATTATGGAAGAATACAACTCTGAAATTCTTCTGTTTGCCAGGTAGCCACGAAATGAAGAAAGGCAGCACAACAATCAACCCCCAAATCCCACCACCCACAAGGTCACGGTCGACAGCTCATGACATTCATAAGTTACATCGTCGGATGGACAAGGGAATGTTTTGAATAGCTGAGTAGAACTTCTCAGATTTAAGACAGATGAAGACCACGATCGCCCACATCATACCACAGGGCACAGAATGATGATGATTACAATACAAACGTAACTAAAGAGAGTTTTGCTTTATTTGTCAGTATTGTACATCAAAACAAACAGTGAAATTCACTTCACTCACCAACATAGTCCGAGGATGTGTTGGGGCAGCCTGATGCTTCCAGTGCTACTACAGCGTGCCCTCAACTTACTAACCGCAACTCGTATGTCTTTGGAATGTGGGGGGAAACTGGAGCACCCAGAGGAAAGCCACGGGAGCATGGGGAGAACGTGCAGACTCCTTACTGACAGCGGTGGAAATTGAACCAGCATCACTGGAACAGTAATAGTGTTAAGCTAACCACTACACAACTGTGAGGAGTCAACGATATGGTTGGGTCTGGAGTCACTTGTGGTCTGACCGTGAATGGGTTGTGTGCTTCCTCTTGAAGGATATTAGTGACCAATAGTTATTATCAATAACATGAGCTTTAATGGCAGATCTGTTTTAGGTCTTTCAATTTAAATTTGTAATAATATTATGCTAACTGTCACTGTACCATTCCAACCCTGATGCTAATGTTGCAAGAAACCTCATTTTGTCCAGGAGGCCTTGTGTTATATTTACCAGAAATATTGTTTCTAATCTTTCATTGATTCTGTTATGGTATTGTTCTATTACCTAATTATTGAGAATGCCCACAAGAAAACAAATATGATGACATACAAATGTACTTTGATAATAAATTTACTTTGACCTTTTTCTCAGAGACATTATCTTGGGAGAAATAATTTGGAAAAGGCTTGGGGAGCATTCTAACTGGCTGCATCACTGTCTGGTATGGGGGTGGGGGTTACCACTGTGCAGGACTGAAATAAGCTGCAGAAAGTTGTAAACTCAGTCAGCTCCATCATTGGCACCGGCCTCCCCAGCATCAAGGACATCTTCAAGGAGTGAAGCCTCGAAAGGCAGCATCTATCATTAAGGACCCCATCACTCAGGACATGCCCTCTTCTCATTGCTACCATCAGGAAGGAGGTACAGAAGCCTGAAGGCACACATCTGTGACTCAGGAAAAGCATCTTCTCCTCTGCCATCCGATTTCTGAATGGACGATGAACCTATGAACACTACCTCACTACTTTTATTTCTCTTTTTACACTACTTATTTGATTTAATCAGAATCAGGTTTATTATCACCGGCATGTGATGTGAAATTTGTTAACTTAGCAGCAGCAGTTCAATGCAATACATTATCTAGCAGAGAAAAAAATAATAAATAAAACAAAACAATAATAAATAAACAAGTAAATAAATTACGTATATTGAATAGATTTTTTAAAAATGTGCAAGAACAGAAATACTGTATATATGAATAAGTGATGTATTGTCCAATGCTTCAAAGTCCATTTAGGAATCAGATGGTAGAGGGGAAGAAGCTGTTCCTGAATCGCTGAGTGTGTGCTTCAGGCTTCTGTACCTCCTACCTGATGGTAATAGTGAGAAAAGGGCATGCCCTGGGTGCTGGAGGTCCTTAATAATGGATATAATAATAATAACAACTATATATATATACACACATATTTAACATTTGTAAGTGTGTATACAGACACACACACACAGAGTACCTAATGTAATTTACAGTTTTTATTATTATGTATTGCAAAGTAGTGCTGTTGGAAAACAACAGATTTTTACAACATATGCCAGTGATATTAACCCTGATTGTGATTCTAATTCCTTTAGTTCGGATTATCAACATAACCCATACCATCTCTAGCTCAGATTTGAAAGGATTGTACAAACCCTATTTCCAGAAAAGTTGGGATATTTTCCAAAATGCAATAAGAACAAAAATCTGTGATGTGTTAATCACGTGATCCTTTATTTAACTGACAAAAGTACAAAGAAAAGATTTTCAATAGTTTTACTGACCAACTTAATTGTATATTGTAAGTATACACAAATTTAGAATTTGATGGCTGCAACACACTCAACAAAAGTTGGGACAGAGTTAAAATAAGATTGAAAAGTGCACAGAATATTCAAGTAACACCGGTTTGGAAGTCTTCACATTAAGCAGGCTAATTGGTAGCAGGTGAGGTATCATGACTGGGTATAAAAGTAGTGTCCATCAAAGGCTCAGTCTTTGCAAGCAAGGATGGGTCGTGGCTCACCCCTTTGTGCCAAAATTCGTGAGAGAATTGTTAGTCAGTTCTAAAGGAACATTTCCCAACGCAAAATTGCAGAGAATTTAGGTCTTTCAACATCTACAGTACATAATATTGTGAAAAGATTCAGAGAATTCAGAGACATCTCAGTGCGTAAAGGGCAAGGTCGGAAACCACAGTTGAATGCGCGTGATCTTCGAGCCCTCAGGCGGCACTGCCTAAGAAACTGACATGCTATTGTGACAATTATAGCCACCTGGGCTCGGGAATACTTCAGAAAACCATTAACACAGTCCGTCGCTGCATCCAGAAATACAACTTGAAACTGTATTACACAAGGAGGAAGCCATACATCAACTCTATGCAGAAACACCGGTGAGTTCTCTGGGCCCGAGCTCATCTCAGATGGACCAAAAGACTGTGGAACTGTGTGCTGTGGTCAGATGACTCCACATTTCAGCTAGTTTTCGGAAAAACGGGCGTCGAGTTCTCCGTGCCAAAGATGGAAATGACCATCCTGATTGTTATCAGCGAAAGGTGCAAAAGCCAGCATCTGTGATGGTACGGGGGTGCATCAGTGCCCTCGGCATGGGTGAGTTGCATGTATGTGAAGGTACCATTGACTCTGAAGCATATATTAGGATTTTAGAGAGACGTATGTTGCCATCAAGGCAACGTCTCTTCCCGGGACGTCCATGCTTATTTCAGCAGGACAATGCCAGACCACATTCTGCACGGGCTACAACAGCATGGCTTTGTAGACACAGAGTGCGTGTGCTTCACTGGCCTGCTGCCAGTCCAGATCTATCTCCTATTGAAAATGTATGGTGCATCATGAAGAGGAGAATCAGACAACGGAGACCACGGGCTGTTGAGCAGCTGAAGTCTTATATCAAGCAAGAATGGACAAAATTTCCAATTGCAAATCTACTACAATTAGTATCCTCAGTTCCAAAACGATTAAAAAGTGTTATTAAAAGGAAAGGTGATGTAACACAATGGTAAACATGCCTCTGTCCCAACTTTTGTTGAGTGTGTTGCAGCCATCAAATTCTAAATTTGTGTATATTTACAAAATACAATTAAGTTGGTCAGTAAAACTATTGAAAATTTTTTCTTTGTACTTTTGTCAGTTAAATAAAGGTTCATGTGAATTAACATATCACAGATTTTTGTTTTTATTGCATTTTGGAAAATATCCCAACTTTTCTGGAAATGGGGTTTGTATTAGAATTTGTTTACAAAAGTCAGCAGTCCTTGAAAATAGAGTGATATCAGGAGATGGTTGCAATATTGGGAGGGATGGAGGCTTTTGTCAACCTTTAAGATTTAGTATTTTTAGATTGCAGTTATGTAACTCAGTGTAGAAAATATCTCCAGGCTCTTCCCAAAAGGGTACACATTACGTCAACAGAGTTAATAACAAGAGTGACATAGATCCTTTAAAGGCACAGTTTTAATAAAAGGTTTTAAAGGAAGATTGGGAAGTGGAGGGGAAGAGGTTTAGAGGAAATTCCATAGGACACAGTCTTGTAATAAGTCTAACCTCCCAAAGGAGGTGTACTTCTTTTTATATAAACACAAGATATTCTGCAAGTAGCACATACTCAGCAGGTCAGGCAGCATCTATGGAAGTGAATAAACAGTCGATGTTTTTTTCTGGGTCCAGGACCATTCATCAGATGGATTAGTCTTGATGAAGGATCATGGCTCAAAATGTTGACTGTTTATTCATTTCCACTGATGTTGCCTGACCTGCTGAGTTTGTCCCACATTTTGTGCGTGTTCTACTTTTTTTTATTATTTAGAGATTCAGCATGGTAACAGCCACACCGCCCAATTCCACCCATGTGACCAATTAACCTACCGTAGTAATGTAGACATTTGTCTTTGGAATGTAGAGGCATTAGCTTTCTTTGTTACAAGTACTGCACATCAAAACATCAGAACGTATAGTGAAATGCGTTGTGTGTGCCAGCGGCTGACACAGTCTGAGAATGTGCTGGGGGCAGTCAGCAAGTGAAGCTATGCTTCTGGCGCCAATATAGCATGGCCACAACTCACTAACCCTTGGAACGTGAGAGGAAACCAGAGCACCCGGAGGAAATCTACCCAGTCACAGGGAGAATGTACAAGCTCCTTACACACAGCAGCAGGAATCAAATTCTGATAGGTAATCACTGGTGCTGTGCGTTACCATGAGAAGTCAACGACATGTTTGGGTCTGAAGTCACTTGTGGATAGACTGTGAATTGATGGCACAATTTCTTCCTGAAGGATATTAGTGACCAATAGTTATCATTAACTGGAAGAGCTTAAATGGCAGATCTATTTTTGTTCTTTAAATTTTCCTGTCACCACAGTGGGATTTGAGTTCCTTGCCCTAGATCAGGGGTTCCCAACCTTTTTTATGCCATGGAAGCTTACCATTAACCAAGGAGTCCATGGACCCCAGGGTTTTGAATACCTGTTGCTGTTAAATTAATTAAAAGTCTTTCATCCGAAACATTAACTTTATCACTTATCCCACAGATGTGGCATCCATCATTAAGGACCCCCAACAACCCAGGACATGCCCTCTTCTCATTGCTACCATCAGGGAAGAGGTACAGGGGCCTGAAGACCCCTCTTCTCATTGCTACCATCAGGGAGGAGGTACAGGGGCCTGAAGACCCCTCTTCTCATTGCTACCATCAGGGAGGAGGTACAGGGGCCTGAAGACCCCTCTTCTCATTGCTACCATCAGGGAGGAGGTACAGGGGCCTGAAGACCCCTCTTCTCATTGCTACCATCAGGGAGGAGGTACAGGGGCCTGAAGACACACACTCAATGTTTCAGCAACAGTTTCTTCCCCTCTGCCATCTGATTTCTGAACCCATGAGCACTATCTCATTATTTTTGCTTTATATTTGAACTGGTTATCTAAATATTTGTTCTACAGTATATTTCTTGTAACTTATATTTTTTATATATTGAACTGTGCTGCTGCTGCAAGGAAACAAATTCCATGACAAATGTCAGTGATTAAACGGATTCTGATACCATCCATTATATAAAATTGTTGCCCCTCAAACTCCTATTAAGTCTTTCCCCTTTGTGCAAAAATACTTGCCATTTACCTGTTGCCTTTAATTGGACAACTTTTTAACCTTTACGCTGCAAACTTTATCTTCCTGGTTTTGAAAGTCTGTTGCATAAATGTTGAAAATAGAAGCAGAGTAATGGTGAAAGGTGAAATGCTTAAGGGGAACACGAGGGGGAACTTCTTCACTCAGAGGGTGGTGAGAGTGTGGAACGAGCTGTCAGCGGAAGTGGTGGATGTGGGGTTGATTTTGACATTTAAGAGAAACTTAGGTAAGTGGTTCAGGTGTGGTGGGTAATGGCCCAGATACAGATTGATGGGACTAGGCAACACAATGGGTTGGCATGGACTAGATGGAGTGAAGGGCCTGTTTCTTTGCTGTAGTATTCTATGACTCTGAATGTTTACTGAGGAGCTGAGGTGCCAATTGCATTCTTACAGTGTTCCCCCTCGCTACTACATGGGTGTGGAGACATAAGAGGTTAGAAATATTTTCACACATGAACAATACCAGATGAAAATATTTTTTATTCTACTTCTAAGCTGAGTTGGCTCCAAGTCTTCAACAGTTAATACTTCATCACTTTTGAGACAAGCAAACCAAAAGATTTAAGTTTTAAAACAAGTCCTTTTGTACTGAATCCAATACCAACAAATACAGAACGATCAGTGAAGAATCTGATCTCAGTAATACACACTCGGATGGATGTTATAACCAGGTGGGGTGGTTTGAGAATCTCAGAGACTGCTGATCTCCTGGGGTTTTCACGCACAACAGTCTCCAGAGTTTATAGAGAATGGTGTGAAAAACAAAAAAAACATCCAGTGAGCAGCAGTTGTGTGGGTGAAAACACCTTGGTAATGAGATACGAATGGGCAGACTGGTTAAAGCTGACAGGAAGGATAGACTACAGCAGCAGAAAACCATGAACACAGGCTCAGTGGCCACTTTATTAGGTTCAAAATATTAATCTTGACTGGAGTTCAAAGGAGATGTGGCATTTGAACACAATACTCCCACATTGTGTGTGTTGCTTTGATCTGCAGCTTTTCTTGTGTTTGTGACTCCCATAGTTCTAAAAATGGAGAGGGCAGGGAACATCATAAAGGACTCCTCCCATCCTGCGCACGGACTGTTTGATCTGCTTCCGTCTGGTAGGCGCTTCAGATCCCTCCAGACTAAGACTAATAGGCACTGGAGAAGTTTTTTCCCTACTGCGGTCACTTTGCTGAACAGTTAACTGCCGGTTAACTGTCGGCTAACTATTACTTGGATTGCACTACCTGTATGTATAATCTATACTTTCATTTATATTTATCATTATTATTGTTATGAGCAGAGAGACAACATCTGCCAGAAGTAAGTTCCTTGTATGTGCATAGGTACTTGGCGATTAAAGTCTGATTCTGATTCTGATTTCACCACAAACTGATAAAAGAAATGCATTGTGATAAGAACTGAAAGTTTTGAAAAGCTGTTCATTTACTCAAAAAAAGTTGTTCAGGAATTAATTATAGGGCTGTTTTTGAGCTGTATCTCTGTGGTGAACTACATATACCTGTCTGGACACGCCCCTCTGCTGACTGCTCCTGTGGCTCCTCCCACAGACCCCTGTATAAAGGCGATTGGAGGCACTGCTCCTTCCTTAGCCGCTGAGATGTTGTGCTCCCTTTTTGCTGCTAATAAAAGCCTATCGTTCACTTCATGTCTCCGAGAGTTATTGATGGTGCATCAATCTCTAAATACATAAAAGTGCTGGAGCGAGTCAGCAGGGCAAGCAGCGTCTCTGGAGAAGAATAAACGTCAACGTTTCGGGCTGAGACTCTTCAGCAGGACCTGAAACGTCAAATGTTTATTCTCTTCCATCGATGCTGCCTGACCTGCTGAGTTCCTCCAGCGTTTTATGTGCTCCTCTGGATTTCTGCTATCTGCAGAATCTCGTGTTAGGAATATGCAGAAATCTCCCCACAGTGTGACAATCCCAGCACCATCTGATCCAAATTAATGTGCTCCGTTGACTTCTCATCACCACCCTCAATGTTGGGACAAACTGTTGATGTTTTAGGCCGAGACCCTTCATTAGGACGGGAAAGGAAGGGGAAGAAGCCAGAATAAGAAGGGAGCGGGGGAGGAATACAAGTGATAAGTGAGTTGGAAGAGAAATGAAATAAGAAGCTGGGAGGTGACCGATAGAAGAGGTAAAAGGCTGGAGAAGAAGGAATCTGATAGGAGAGAAGTGGACTACGGGAGAAAGGGAAGGAGGAGGGGCACCAGAGGGAAGTGATGGGCTGGAGAGAAGAGAAGAGGTGAGAGGGGAGCCAGAATGAGGAAAACAAATAGTAATTTTTTTATGTCTTGAATTGTACTGCTACCAAACTGTATTGCTTTCCAAATGAGCAACATTCTCCACAATACCTGAGGTTAATATTCAATTCTTGTGCCCATCCACTTCAAGGTTCAATGTGTTGTGTATTCAGAGATGCTCGTCTGCACATCACTGTTGTAATGTGTGGTTATTTGAGTTACTGTCACCTTCCTGTCATCTTGAACCAGTCTGGCCATTCTCCTCTGACCTCTCTCATTAACCAGTCATCCTGACCCAGTCTGCCCATTCTCCTCTGACCTCTCTCATTAACCAGTCATCCTGACCCAGTCTGCCCATTCTCCTCTGACCTCTCTCATTGACAAGATGTTTTCACCCACAGAACTGCTGCTCCCTGGATGTTTTTTGCTTATCACACTGTACTCTATAAACTCGAGACATTGCTGTGCATGAGAATCCCAGGAGATCAGCAGTTTCTGAGATACTCAAACCATATCGTTTGGAACCAACAATTATTCTACGGTCAAAATCACTTAGATCACATTTCTCCCCCATTCTGATGCTTGGTCTGAACAGCAACTGAACCTCTTGATCATGTCTGCATGCTGGTATGCATCGACTTGCTGACACATTAGATACTTGTGTTAACAAGCAGGTGTACAGGTGTACCTAATAAAGTGGCCACTGAGTTACGTACTTCGATAATAAAATTACTTTGAACTTTAAATTCCTTCAAAATTCACAGAACAAGAAAACCCAGAGAGATAACATCTGGAAAATTCATTTAATGATCTATAAGCAAAAACTGATTACTTTCCCTGTATGTTTGCCTGAAGTCTGAAGGGAATGAGTTTAAGAGTTATAGAGCATGAGAAGTAGTGTGATCCCCGGAGTCAAGTAGGGACTGTCCACATGTTCTGGTGCAGTGTGAGTAAGAGTAAGTGGTGGCTGTGGTTAGTGGTCAGGTCTTTTAGTTGTTCAGTCTTTCCTTTTGCAGTTGCCGCTTGTTCTCTGCGACACAGTGGGGATTGTTCTCATGTAGCACAGTTCCCTTTTGAACAGATTTCTCCAGGAACATACCAAAAGAGGGACAATCTCATGAGGCGAATGTAAAAAGAGAGTCAGCAGCTTCAAATTACAGCGTGTGAACATCTCAGGTCCTGGGCTTACTACGAAGATCACAAAGAAAATACGTCAGCATCTCCACTTTCTTAGAAACTGACAGTTACCAAATGCTCTAACAATGAGACCATAAGACATAAGCTTCTACAGATGCACTGTTCAAAGTATGTTGACTGGTTGAATCACTGCTTGGTGTGGAATTTCCACAATGCAAAAGGCAGTGGAAAGTAGTGGCTGCAGCCTGGCCAGTTATGGGCATATATGGAATTCACTGCCACAGGCAGCTGTGGAGGCCAAATCATTGGGTATATTTAAAACTGAAGCTGATAGGATCTTCGTGTCAAAGGTTATGGGAAGAAAACAGGAGAAATGGGGTTGAGAGGGATAATAAATCAGCTATGGTGGAGCAGACTTGATGGGTCAAATTGTCTAACTCCGCTCCTATGTCTCATGGTGTTAACCCTCCCCACCACTGACAGTATGAACAGGAGGCGTCTGACATCAAGGATCCCTACTATCTGGGCCATGCTCTCTTCTTTCTGCTACCAGCAGGCAGGAGGTTACAGCACCACACCTCCAGGTTCAGGAACAGCTACTTCCCTGCAGCCATCAGCTCCTTGAACTAACCTGCAAATCCCTAACTCTACTTCAACAAGGGAGCACTACCACCTCTTGCATTTCCATAGACTTTTCTCTGATTGTATCTTGTTACTTTTTGGATCTGACGCCCTGCCTTTTTACAGTCTTTTTGCCACTACAGGGTGTAATTTTAGGTGCAAGTTATACTCAATGGCTACTTTGTTAGGTACACCTGCTAGTTAATGCAAATATTTGATCAGCCAATCATATTGCAGCAACTCAATGCATAAAAGCATGCAGACATGGTCAAGAGGATCAATTATTGTTCAGACCAAACATCAGAATGGGAAAGAAATGTGATCTAAGTGACTTTGGCCATGGAATGATTGCTGGTGCCAGACAGGGTGGTCTGAGTACCTCAGAAACTGCTGATCTCCTGGGATTTTCAGGCATAACAGTCTCTGGAGTTTACAGAGAATGGTGTGAAAAACTAAAAATATCCAACGAGTGGCAGTTCTGTGGATGGAAATGCCCTGTTAATGAGAGGGATCAGGGGAGAATGGCCAGAGAGGTTCAAGCTGACAGGAAGGTGACAGTAACTCAAATAACCACACGTTACAACAGTGGTGTGCAGAAGAGCATCTCTGGATGCAGAACATGTTGAACTTTGAAGTGGGTGGGCTGCAGCAGCAAAAGACCATGAACTTACACTCAGTGGTCACTTTTGTTTTTAGGTACGGGAGATAACTAATAAAGTGGCCACTGAGTGTATTTCTGAGTAGTCTGTGTCACTGCTGGATGTAAGTTTTAAACTGTGCCTGTACCTCGCTGTAGTTCTTTACATGACGATAAACTCAACTTGACAGTAAAACAGTTATTAAAAATAAAAAGGCAAGAGGAAGGAACTTTCTGAAGATGAAAGGTTCATTGCAATTTCCTTAATTGTTTGTAATGAGGGGATTAGTTAAAGGAGAGAGGGCAGTCAGGTTCGGGAATAGTTGTTGCCTGGCAGCCATCTGGCTCCCGTGACGGCTTCAGGCATCTCTGCACTAACCGATGCCACAGCCCATGGACTCACTTTCAGGGACTCTGCAACTCGTTCTGGATATTATTAGTTTGTGATAGTCTTTGTCGGGTGGGGTTTTCCAGGGTTCTATTGTGTTTCTTTGCTTTGTGGCTGCCTGCAAGAAGACGAATCTCTAGGTTGCATGTGGTCTACATACCTCGATAATAAATTTACTTTGAACCTTGAACACTGAAGACAGATTTAGAAGCTGAATTCAATCTCATTATCTATTTTCATGTTTATAATGGATACTTGATTACCTATACTCAGTGGCCACTGGATTAGGTACAGGAAGTAGTAAATAAAGTGGCCCCGGAGTGTCTGCTCATGGTCTTTTGTTGTTGTCTCCAATCCACTTCAAGGATTGATGTGTTCTGCATTCAGAGATTCCCTTTTCCACACCACTGTTGTACACGTAGTTATTGGAATTACTGTTGGTTTGACAGGAACCTGTTATAGTAATTGGCAAAAGTAAAGACCGCAACTGTGACAAGTCCTTTGGCCTTTGGGCGCCTGTTTGAAGCCTGGTGTTCAGGGTCCTGTCATCAGGGAGTCCAGAGACCGAAGCCTAGTGTTTGGCATCCGGTCATCTGCGAGTCTGGAGTTCAGGGTACTCATCCTTCATCACTTTAACACAAACTATGCATTTCACTGTATGTTTTGATGTATATGTGATAAATAAATTTGAATCTAAATCTGTGGGTTCTGTGACTCAATGGCAGAAGTTTCCAGCAGTCACAAGATTCAAAAGCTCAAGTTTACTATCAAAGTATATATATGTCAAAGTTCAAAGTAAATACATTATCAAAGTACATATATATCACTATATACAATCCTGAGATTCATTTTGTTGTGGGTATTTCAATAAATCTAGAAAATAATAACCATAACAGAATCAATGAAAGACCACACCAACCTGGGGGTTCAAAAAGTGTGCAGAAGACAACAAACTGTGTAAATACAAAAAGAAAGAAATAATAATAAATAAACAATAAATATTGAGAACATGAGATGAAGAGTCCATTGGTTGTGGGAACAGTTCAGTGATGGGACAACTGATGTCACCACTTATTACTATGAGATTCATTTATGTAGGCATTTACAGGATAATAAAGAAATACAACAGGATCTACAAAAGTCGTACATAATTAAAGACTGACAAACAACTGACGTACAAAAGAAGACCTACTGTGCAAAAATACAACTGAGAACATGAGTTGAAAGTGATTCTGTAAGTGTGTAAGTTTCCCACAAGTAGTTACACTGGCTGACAATTTACCATTAGGTTGGAGAGATCTGGTTCCTGATATCAAGGTAATGGGGAGAGCCAGAGTTGGCAAATCTCTGCAAGTCCGCTGGAGAAGTTGAGGCCAAAGAAGATGGCCTGGTCTGGGGTTTCAGGACAGTGGTTGTGTGTGGGCAGGTGGGAGAGAGGGGAGGGATGGGGCTTGCTTCGCTGTTATTGCTTGTTGTGTTCTGTGTTGTTCTGCCAAGCATTATAGACATGCTATCTTAGCATCAGAATGTGAGGCAAAACTTGTGGGCTGTCCCAGCACATCCTTGGGTACGTTGGTTGTTAACACATGTGACACATTTTACAATGTGTTTAGATGTACCTGTGATAAATAAATCTTAATCTGATCAGAGTCTGAGAATTCAGCATTTGAATCCTTCTCAAATAGATCTAGTGAACCCATCAGAAACCTATTACATAAAATGCAGACAATCATATTTTAGTGGTAATTGATCTTTCGTTTTTGATATACATCAATAACTTATGGTTTAATTTATGAACACAAATAGATTTTGGGCTGGAGGGACTAGAGTTATTCTTTTTTAGAAGAATATGAGAAATTGCATTATTTTATTTGCCTACTCATTAGCTTACTACTGCTTAAATTTTGCTGAGTCAGACCTTAAAAGAAGCAAGATGCTCTTTCAGAGTATGTGAGCAGTTTTGGGCCCCTTATCTAAAAAAGGGATGCGTTGGAATTGGAGAGTGTCCAGAGGAAGTTCATGAGAATGATTCTAGGAATGAAGTCAAGATGGCACCAGTATACAACGCTCCTTTGGTCGACATCTTCTGAGTAGTTCATGAAACCATATATTTCACTTCTCTCCAACGGGAGTTCAGCGAGAGAGCGAGAGCCTCTCTCTCTGCTCCCAACCTACTATTTCTTCGGCCCTGAACCTTTTGGACCACACGCTAACCCAAACCCGGTTTTATAGTTTCCCATAATTCTCCACCTTCCCCCTAGCCCATTTCCCTCCAGCCTTGTGGTGAACTACATATACCTGTCTGGACACGCCCCCCCCCCCCCCCCGCTGACTGCTCCTGTGGCTCCTCCCACAGACCCCTGTATAAAGGCGATTGGAGACACAGCCCCGGCCTCAGTCTCCAGGATGTTGTGTGGTGGTCATTTGCTGCTTGTTCTTTCTTCCAGCCAATAAAAGCCTATATAACTCGGAGTCCTGCCATGTGCAGAAGTTCGCTGATGACACGGCCATAGTGGGGTGTGTCAGGAATGGACAGGAGGAGGAGTATAGGAAACTGATACAGGACTTTGTGATATGGTGCAACTCAAACTACCTGCGTCTCAATATCACCAAGACCAAGGAGATGGTGGTGGACTTTAGGAGATCTAGGCCTCATATGGAGCCAGTGATCATTAATGGAGAATGTGTGGAGCAGGTTAAGACCTACAAGTATCTGGGAGTACAGTTAGACGAGAAGCTAGACTGGACTGCCAACACAGATGCCTTGTGCAGGAAGGCACAGAGTCGACTGTACTTCCTAAGAAGGTTGGCGTCATTCAATGTCTGTAGTGAGATGCTGAAGACGTTCTATAGGTCAGTTGTGGAGAGCGCCCTCTTCTTTGTGGTGGCGTGTTGGGGAGGAAGCATTAAGAAGAGGGACGCCTCACGTCTTAATAAGCTGGTAAGGAAGGCGGGCTCTGTCGTGGGCAAAGTACTCGAGAGTTTAACATCGGTAGCTGAGCGAAGGGCGCTGAGTAGGCTACGGTCAATTATGGATAACTCTGAACATCCTCTACATAGCACCATCCAGAGACAGAGAAGCAGTTTCAGCGACAGGTTACTATCGATGCAATGCTCCTCAGACAGGATGAAGAGGTCAATACTCCCCAATGCCATTAGGCTTTACAATTCTACCGCCAGGACTTAAGAACTTTTTAAAAGCTATTATTAATGCTTTTTGAGATAGTGATTTAGATGCATATCATATTTTTTACTGAGTTAAGTATTGTATGTAATTAGTTTTGATACAACAAGTGTATGGGACATTGGAAAAAAAGTTGAATTTCCCCATGGGGATGAATAAAGTATCTATCTATCTATCTATCTTGCCTCACGTCTCCGAGAGTTATTGATGGTGCATCAAGCCTATCACTTCCCAGCTCTCTATTTCATCCCTCCTCCCACTTCTTATCCCCCCTTGACCAACCCATGTTACTTCACTCCTGATGAAGGGTTTCGGCCCGAAACGTCGTCACTACCTCCTCCCATAGATGCTGTCTGGCCTGTTGAGTTCTGCCAGCATCTTGTGTTTTTATTTCTCTTCTTTTATGTCTTTTACATTTGTTTTTCATCTTGATTGTGATTCTGGAACTGCTGGAGCCTGGGATTTGCAGTTTGGGGATGGTTTGAGTGTTTCAGTTCTCTGCGGTCTCCGAGGGGATTCCGGGAGACAGAGACAGCGTACGTGAACCGTGTGCTGAGAAGGTTGCAAGCTGATGTTTAACTCCATTTTGCAGATTAAATCTTCCATTGTTCACTGATTAGTGATGAGGGAGATTGAAACGCTGGCTGCCTACCCTTTTATCGCTGGGGGCAATTGCTCTGCTGATGGAGAGGGAAGACTGCCTTTTTAATCGGTGGTGAGATCGCTGTGCCATGGACAGGGAGAATGTTGCCCAGGTTTTCTGTGTTTTCGATGTGCACTTTTTTTTTTCCAGTCTTGTGATTTTTTTTTTGTTTTTTTTTTGTTTTTCACTGGCTCTTTCTAATTTTTTTTTGTGTGCAGAGTGGGGGGATTTGGGGACAAGTTGTCACTTTTTATTGTCATTTCAACCATTACTGCTGGTATAGTACACAGTAAAAATGAGACAATGTCTCAATGTGTCCACTCTGTTTTCCTCCATTTTTTTGTATGGGGAGGAGGGATTTGGGGGTTGATGATCATGCTGCTGTTCTTTTCTTTCTTGGTTTTGTGGCGATCAGGAGAAGAAGAATTTCAGAGTTGTGTAATAATGAATGAACCTTTGAAAGGGTTAATGTATGAGGAGTGTTTGATGGCTCCGGGACTGTACTCAGAAGAATGAGGAGGGCATTTCATTGAAATCTAATGAATATTAAAAGGCCTCGATAAGAGTGGATGCAGAGAGGATGTTTTCCCATAGTGGGAGAGCACAGCCTCATAATAGAGGGATGTCCATTTAGAATGGAGATGAGGAGGAATTTCTTTTTTCAGAGACTGGTGAATCTGTGGGATTCATTCACAGAGACAGCTGTGGAGCCCAAGTCATTGGGTATATTTAAAGTGGAGGTTGATAGGTTCTTGATTAGTCAAGGTGACAAAGGTTTCAGGGAGAAGGCAGGAGAATGGGGTTGAGAGGGATAATTAGTCAACCATGATTGAATGGTGGAGCAGACTTGATGGGCTGAATGGCCTAATTCTGCTCCTACATCTTATGGTCTAACACAGAACATAGATCAGTATAGCACTGCGCAGACCCTTCAGCCCATAGTTTGTGCCTCCTTTTAACCTACTGAGATCAATCTAACCCTCTCATCCCACATAACCCTCCATTTTTCTATCATACATGTGCCTATCTAAGAGTCTCTTAAATACCCCTGATGTATCTGCCTCTACCCCCATTGTGTTCCACATACCCACCACTCTCTGCGTTAAAAGGTTACCTCTGACATCCTTCAATCACCTTAAAATTATGCCCCCTCATATTAGCAATTTCCACCCTGGGGAAAAGTATCTGACTCTTCACTTATTCTTATTATTGTGTACACCTTTATTAAGTCATTTCTCATCCTCTTTTGCTCCAAGGGGAAAAACGACAGTTTGCTCAGCCTGTACTCATAAGACATGTTCTCCAATCCAGGCAGTATCCTGATTAATCCCCTCTGCACCCTCTCTAAAGCTTCCACATTCTTCCCATAATGAGGTGACCAGAACTGACCACAATATTCCAACCAAGGCACATGGATGATTAAAAAAAGAGGGAAAGGCAAGATTGATCTTGGAGTAGATTAAAAGATTGGCAAAACTTCATGGGCCAAAGGGCCTATGATGTTCTATAGACACACACACTAAATGCTGGAGGAACTCGGCAGGTCAGGCAGCATCTTTGGAAAAGAGTAAACAGTCGACATTTTGGTCTGAGACCCTTCACCAGGAGTCCTGATGAAGTATCTCAGACTGAAATGTTGACTGTTTATTTCTTTCCATAGATGTTGCCTGATGTGCTGAGTTCCTCCAGCACTCAGTGTGTGTGCATTTCTCTGGATTTCCAGCATCTGCAGAGTCTCTGGTGTTTGTGCTGTACTGTTCTATGTCCTATATTCTAAGCCCCATGCCCTATGTTCTATTTCCACATCTGCATTTCTTAGCTTTACAACATCTGCTTGGTTGTTTCTGAGATATTTCTGCAAATAAATCGGATGTCTTATTTCCTTCTAAACAACAGAAATATTTAAGACGATGTAAATTGCTTTGAGAGACCCCAAGCACCTGAAAGGGGCTAAAGGAATGAAAGAATGTCTTCCATCACTGCAGACCAGAGAGGTAGCTGAGCCATCCCTCATAGTAACAGCTGGTTACTTTTAGCCCCCCACTCATGAAGAAAGTCAAAGTAAAGTACATATATGTCACCATATACTACCTTGAGATTCATTTTCTTGTGGGCATTCACAGTAGAACAAAGACACACAATGGAATCAATGAAAAATCGCACACAAAGATGGACAAATGACCAATTTTCAAAACATGACAAATTGTACAAATAGGAAACAGAAAACAAAATAAGAATGCAAATTAAAATAATACTGAGGACATGAGGTATAGAGTCCTTGAAAGTGAAATCGATTCAGTGTCGGGATAAGTAAAGTTATCCACTCTAGTTCACTGACTGAATCACTATATCCACTAAGCTACAATGACAGATTTTACTGCACAGAAACAAAACGTTAAATCCCTCTGGTCAGGCACCTGCCATAAGTCAAGGTTATAATTACCCGAGCTTGCGACACAAAATAGTGCGTAAGCAAAAATGACCTTAAAACTGTAATTAGATCTGATAAACTGCTCCATAAATACCCTTCTCCCATTCATGGTATTTTGACAAACATCTGGCCGTGTGAATCTGACTTTCACTGTAAATTATTCACAATGTTTCTCTTATTGGAGAAAGCCATATTTGAGAGTTTGGAGAACCGGATTTGACATCATTTTAAAGTTGACTTCCAATTTGTCCTGTGGAATGGTCTAATATTCTCTCTACAATCTGCTTATGACCTTCTACAGATGCACAGTAGAGAGCATCCTAACAAGCTGTATCACTGCTTGTACGGAAACTGCACTGCAGAGACAGGAAGGCTCTACAATAGGTAGTCAAAACCAGCCCACCCTCCATCAAGGACATATACACAGAAAGTTGTCAGAAAATGGCCAGTAACATCATGAAGGTACCCACGCACCCTGCTGATGGACTGTTTGTCCCACTCCCATCAGTGGGGAGGCCACGTAGCATCCACACCAGGACCACCAGACTCAAAAACAGTCACTTTCCCCAAGCAGTAAGACTGATCAACACCTCCACCCACTAACTCACCACATTTCCAGTCAGAGTCACCTTATGTACAGACACTTCTGTGCCTAGTGTCACTGTATTGATGTACAATCAATCTATGTATATAAGCTATCTTATGGATTTATATTTATTGAGTTTTTATTATTATGTTCTTTATCTTATTGTGTTTACTTTATACACCCTGCTCACATCAGTGGGGAGGCCACGTAGCATCCACACCAGGACCACCAGACTCAAAAACAGTCACTTTCCCCAAGCAGCAAGATTGATCAACACCTCCACCCACTAACTCACCCCTCCACACCCCAACTACCAGTACCTTATCATTTTCTGTCAATCACCTTATGTACATACAGACCTGTGCCAAGCATCATTTTATGGACATAATCTGTGTATATAAGCTACCTTATCTACTTACTATATATTTATTGCGCTGTTTTTATTATTGTGATCGTTATCTGATTTTTTTTTGCCCTGCATTCAATCTGGAGTAACAATTATTTTGTTTACCTTTACACTTGTGTACTGGAAATGACATTAAACAATTTTGAAAACTATAATTAGATCTGATAAACTGCTCCATAAATACCCTTCTCCCATTCATGGTATTTTGACAAACATCTGGTCGTGTGAATCTGACTTTCACTGTAAATTCTTCACAATGTTTCTCTTATTGGAGAAAGCCATTTTCAAGAGCTTGGAGAACCTGACGTGACATAATTTTAAAGTGGATTGCAACTTGTGGAAGGGTGAAATATTCTTGATATTATTATATTATATTCTATTATTTATATTTGAACAGTCCAATATTTGGTTTAATTAAAGGAAATTGCTTAAATTAAACAGATAAACACAAGCGGTTCTGCAGATCCTGGACATTTAGAGTAACACATACAAAATGCTGGAGGAACTCAGCAGGTCAGGCAGCATCTATGAAAATTAATAAGCATTCGATGCTTCTGCCCTGATGATGGGTCTCTGCCTGCAACATCAACTGCACATTCACTTCCATAGATGCTGCCTGTCCTGCTGAGTTCCTCCAGCATTGTGTACATTAAACCAATCCCACCTGCACAAAACTACCCAGAGAAGAGTTGTCAAATAATCAAATTAAGCATTTCTTTGTGGCTTTTACATGAACATTTATTTAATGGGCACAGGTTGACACATATGTGGCATTGCTCCCCAGTATCCCCACCCACTGCGTGCAAAGAACAAGCATTTAATTACATAGCTTGTGTTTAAATTGTCAACATGGGTAATTCTTGGACATGAAGCCTACATTCTGTCCTGTCCTATTCATAGTTCAGTCACTGCAGCAATAACAAGATAAATAGAGTTTAACACAACTAAGTACTGATTACCGATTACATCCAATGTGTTGCAATATCCAATGCCTATAAAAAGTATTCACCCCCTCCTTAGACATTTTCATGTCTTATTGTTTTATAACATTGAATCAAGTGTCAAAGTAAAATCAGATCCCTAACAAAGTGATCTAAATTAATCACAAATATAAAGTAGAAAATAATTTTTTGCATAAATATTCACTCCTTCAAGTCAGTATTTAGTAGATGCATCTTTGACAGCAATTACAGTCGAGTCTGTGTGGATGGGTCTCTATCAGCTTTGCACATCTGGTGAATCTTTCTCCATTCACCTTTACAAAATTGTTCAAGCTCTGTCAGATTGCTTGGGGAACATGATTAGACAATCCTTTTCAAGAACAGCCACAAATTCTCAGTTGGATTGATGTCTGGACTCTGACTTTGCCACTCCAGGTCATTAACTTTGTTGTTTCTAAGCCATTCCTGTGAAGCTTTGGCTTTTTGCTTGGGGTCATTGTCTTGCTGGAAAGCAAATCTTCTCCCAAGTTGTAGTTCTCTTGTAGACTGCATCAGGTTTTCCTCCAGGATTTCCCTGTAATGTGCTGCATTCGTTTCACCCTCTGCCTTCACAAGCCTTCCACGGTCTGCTGCAGTGAAGCATCCCCACGGCATGATACAGCACCAATATGGGGCACAGTAGGGATGGTGTGTTTTTGATGATGTGTGGTGTTTGGCTTACACCAAACATAGCATTTAGACTGATGGCCAAAAAGCTTAATTTTGGTTTAATTAGACCACAGAACCTTCTTCCAGCTGACTTCAGAGAGTCCAATATGCATTCTGGCAAACTCTAGCTGCGATTTCATGTGAGTTTCCCCCCCCACCCCCCAACAGTGGCTTTCTCTTTGCCACTCTCCCATAAAGCTGAGACTGGTGAATCACCCGGGCAACAGTTGTTGTATGCGCAGTCTCTCCCATCTCAGCCACTGAAGCTTGTAACTCCTCCAGAGTTGTCATAGGTCTCTCGGTGGCCTCCCTCACCAGTCCACTTCTTGCACGGTCACTCAGTTTTTCAGGACGGCCTGCTCTAGGAAGATTTACAGCTGTGCCATATTCTTTCCATTGCTTGATGATTAACTTAACTGTACTCCAAGGGATATTCAGTAACTTAGAAATATTCTTGAATCCATCTCCTGACTTGTGCTTTTCAATAACCTTTTCATGGAGTTGCTTGGAGTGTTCTTTTGTCTTCATGGTGTAGTTTTTACCAGGATACTGACTCACCAGCAGTTAGACCTTCCAAATACAGGTGTTCTTTTACTACAATCAATTGAAACACCTTGGCTACACACTGGTCTCTAAAAATAGATCTCCATTTAACTAATTATGTGACTTCTAAAACCAACTGGCTGCACCAGTGATGATTTGGTGTGCTCTATTGAAGGTGGTGAACACTTAAGTAATCAATTATTTTGTGTTTTATATTTGTCAGTAATTTTAGATCACCTTGTAGAGATCTGTTTTCACTTTGACGCAAAAGAGTCTTTTTCTCTTGATCAATGTCAAAAAAGCCAAATTAAATCCACTGTGATTCAATGTTGTAAAACAATAAAACATGAAAACTTCCGGGGGGGGGGGGGGGGGGGTTAATAAATTTTATAGGCAAAAAGGCCAAAATACTCCATATTACATATTAACAGAGTGGATGTGGAGAGGGTAGTCAAGTTGGGTATTAATTATATTAATTCGGTATTATAATACCTTATAGTTGGGTAGTCAAGTGTCTGAGGGCACAGCCTCAGGGTAGAGGATGTCTACTTAGAACAGAGATGAAGAGTAATTTCTTTAGTCAGAGGGTGGTGAATCTGTGGAATTCATTGTCACACACGGCTGTAGAGGCAAAGCCATTTGGTATATTTAAAGTGGAGAATCATAGGTTCTTGATAGGTGGGGGTATTGAGGGTTGCACAGAGGGGGTGGGAGAGTGAAGTTGAGAGGGATAATGATAGAATGGCGGAGCAGACTTGATGTGCCAAATGACCCAATTCTGCTCCGTGACTTTTGGTCTTATGGAATTATAAGACATTGGAATGGAATTAGGCCATTTGGCCCATTCCATCGTGACTGGTTTACTATTTATTTATCTGTTTGTATTTATTTGACGATACGGTGCCGAACAGACCCTTTTGACCCAGTGAGCTGCACTGCCCAAGAACACACCTGTTTTAACCCAGCCTAATCAGGACAATTTAAAATGAATAATTAACCCACTAACTGCTCCATCTTTGGACTGTGAGAGGACACTGCTGAGAGACCCTACTATCCTTCTCCACCCCATTCTGCTGCCTTCTCCCTGTAACCTTTGACACCGTGGCTAATCAAGAACGTATCAACGCTTTAAAAATATCCAGTGATTTAGTCTCCACAGCTGCCTGTAGTAATTCACCACCCTCTGGCTAATACCTTATATTAGAACATCGAACGCAGAATAGAACAGCATGTAGAGACCCTTCAGCCCACAATGTTGAGTCAAACTTATAACCTACTCTAAGATCCATCTAACCTTTCCCTCTCACATAGCCCTCCAAGAGACTCTTAAATGTCCCTAATGTATCTGCTTCTCCCACCACCCTCGGTGCATTCTATGCATCCACCATTCTCTGTGTAAACAATTGTTAACTGTGTGAACTGTTTAATATCACCAGCATATGTCATGACATTTGTTGTTATATGGCAATAGTACTTTGCGATGCATAATAATAAAAAGCTGTAATTTACAGTAAATAAAATATATACAAGTTAAATTAAATAATTAGTGCAAAAAGAGAAAAAAGTAGTGAGGTAGTGTTCACAGGTGCATTGTCCATTCAGAAATCTGGTAGTGGAAGGAAAGAATCTGTTGCTAAAACATTGAGTGTGTGTCTTCAGACTCTTGTACCTCCTCCCTGATGGTAGCAATGAGAAGAGGGCATGTTCTGGGTGATAGGGGTCCTTGAATGATGGATGCCTCTTTTTTGAGGCATCGCTCCTTGAGGATGTCCTGGATGCTGGGGAGGCTCGTGCCCATGATGGAGCTGACTGTGTTCACAACTTTCTGTAGTCTACTTCGATCCTGTGCAGTGCCCCCTCCCTCACCATGCCAGATGGAGATGCCTCAGACATTCTACCCTGGATACCCCCCCCCCATACTTACCACCCAACACCTTAAAACTACGGCCCCTTGTATTGGCCATTTCCCCATGGGAAAAACTCTGGCTGTCCATTTGATCTATGGCTCTTATCACCTTGTACACCTCTCACCCTCCTTTGTTCCACAGAGAAAAGCCCCAGCTTGCTGAACCTATTTTCATCAGACATGCTCTCTAATCCAGGCAGCATCCTGGTAAATCTCCTCTGCACCCTCTCTAATCCAGGCAGCATCCTGGTAAATCTCCTCTGCACCCTCTCTAATCCAGGCAGCATCCTGGTAAATCTCCTCTGCACCCTCTCTAATCCAGGCAGCATCCTGGTAAATCTCCTCTGCACCCTCTCTAATCCAGGCAGCATCCTGGTAAATCTCCTCTGCACCCTCTCTAATCCAGGCAGCATCCTGGTAAATCTCCTCTGTACCCTCCCTAATCCAGGCAGCATCCTGATAAATCTCCTCTGCAGCCTCTCTAATCCAGGCAGCATCCTGATAAATCTCCTCTGCACCCTCTCTAATCCAGGCAGCATCCTGGTAAATCTCCTCTGCACCCTCTCTAATCCAGGCAGCATCCTGGTGAATCTCCTCTGCACCCTCTCTAATCCAGGCAGCATCCTGGTAAATCTCCTCTGCATCCTCTCTAATCCAGGCAGCATCCTGGTAAATCTCCTCTGCACTCTCTCTAATCCAGGCAGCATCCCGGTGAATCTCCTCTGCACTCTCTCTAATCCAGGCAGCGTCCTGGTAAATCTCCTCTGCACCCTCTCTAATCCAGGCAGCATCCTGGTAAATCTCCTCTGCACTCTCTCTAATCCAGGCAGCATCCTGGTAAATCTCCTCTGCACCCTCTCTAATCCAGGCAGCATCCTGGTAAATCTCCTCTGCACTCTCTCTAATCCAGGCAGCATCCTGGTAAATCTCCTCTGCACCCTCTCTAATCCAGGCAGCATCCTGGTAAATCTCCTCTGCACTCTCTCTAATCCAGGCAGCATCCTGGTAAATCTCCTCTGCACTCTCTCTAATCCAGGCAGCATCCTGGTAAATCTCCTCTGCACTCTCTCTAATCCAGGCAGCATCCTGGTAAATCTCCTCTGCACCCTCTCTAATCCAGGCAGCATCCTGGTGAATCTCCTCTGCACCCTCTCTAATCCAGGCAGCATCCTGGTAAATCTCCTCTGCACTCTCTCTAATCCAGGCAGCATCCCGGTGAATCTCCTCTGCACTCTCTCTAATCCAGGCAGCGTCCTGGTAAATCTCCTCTGCACTCTCTCTAATCCAGGCAGCGTCCTGGTAAATCTCCTCTGCACCCTCTCTAATCCAGGCAGCATCCTGGTAAATCTCCTCTGCACCCTCTCTAATCCAGGCAGCATCCTGGTAAATCTCCTCTGCAGCCTCTGTAATCCAGGCAGCATCCCGGTAAATCTCCTCTGCACTCTCTCTAATCCAGGCAGCATCCCGGTGAATCTCCTCTGCACTCTCTCTAATCCAGGCAGCGTCCTGGTAAATCTCCTCTGCACCCTCTCTAATCCAGGCAGCATCCTGGTGAATCTCCTCTGCACCCTCTCTAATCCAGGCAGCATCCCGGTGAACCTCCTCTGCAGCCTCTCTAATCCAGGCAGCATCCTGGTGAATCTCCTCTGCAGCCTCTCTAATCCAGGCAGCATCCTGGTAAATCTCCTCTGCACCCTCTCTAATCCAGGCAGCATCCTGGTAAATCTCCTCTGCACTCTCTCTAATCCAGGCAGCATCCCGGTGAACCTCCTCTGCACCCTCTCTAATCCAGGCAGCATCCTGGTGAATCTCCTCTGCACCCTCTCTAATCCAGGCAGCATCCTGGTGAATCTCCTCTGCACTCTCTCTAATCCAGGCAGCATCCCGGTGAACCTCCTCTGCACTCTCTCTAATCCAGGCAGCATCCTGGTGAATCTCCTCTGTACCCTCCCTAATCCAGGCAGCATCCTGATAAATCTCCTCTGCAGCCTCTCTAATCCAGGCAGCATCCTGATAAATCTCCTCTGCAGCCTACCTAGTGCTTCCATATCACTCCTATAATGAGGCAAGCAGAGCTGAACACGGTGTAAAATCAGAAGCACATTTAAAATTTCAGTGAAGAGCTGACCACCCCCGTGATGTTCAATACAGCCTTTGCTGTCGTGCCTTTTGCACCTGCTTTTAATTACAAATTGCTCTGCTAATTAAAATCACATTCAATTATTGTTTGCATTTGAAATGGTGATTTAAAGTTCCCTGTCCTTACACTTGCAATTCAAGTCAAGTTTATTGTCATTTAACTATATACATGTATACCGTCAAACGGTACAGTGTTTCTCCAGTCCAGGGTGTAAAGCACAGTAGTACATATAACACACGATAATTTAGGAAAGTAAGGGTAAAATGTATGCATAAATAAACAAAGCAAAATGTATAAATTAAATGTTGTAAGATACAATACAAATTATCCAATGACACTTTGAATACAATGCAACAGGGAGTTCAGAGGCCTGATGGCCTGAGGGAAGAAACTGTTTCCCATCCTGACCGTTCTTGTTTTTATGCATCGGAGTCTCCTGCCTGATGGTAGAAAGTCAAAGAGGATGCTGGATGGATGGGCGGGATCCTTGATAATACTAAGGGCCCTGTGTACACAGCGCTCCTGATAAATGTCCCTGATGGATGGTAAGGAAATCCCCTATGATCCTCTCGGCTGTTCTCACAGTCCTTTGTAGAGACTGATGCTCTACTGCTCCCATACATAATTCTTCTAGATATCTGAACGGTATTTCTGTGATAGTCTTTCTCCTGCTAATGCTGCATAAACTCACCTATTACTCAACTTTCAGAACCAGAATCAGAATTAGTCTGATTATCACTGACATATTTATTTTTATTTAATTTAGAGATACAGTGTGGAACAGGCCACACAGCCCAGCAACCCACCCTAGTCTAATCACAGGACAATTTACAATATCCAATTAAACTACTCACTCGTATGTCTTTAGATTGTGGGATAGGTAGTATTTATCTGTACATGGACCATTCAGAAATCCGCTGGTGGAAGGAAAGAAGCTGTTCCTAAAACATTCATGCTCTTGTACCTGTCAAAGGTTACAGATTGTATTTAGAATGAAAGCAGTAATTCTAAATGCAGACTGCAACATGGGAAATTAATGTAGGTTTCATCCATGTTCTCCCGTTTCCTCCCACATTCCAAAGGCACACAGGCTAATTGGTCACATGGGTGTAATTGAGTAGTACGGAGGGGCGTGTTCTGCGTTGTATCTCTAAATAAGTAAATATATAAATAAATAAAAGAAAATAATTCAAACTGCTAGCAGGAAAAGACATTTTACACAGAGTCTGAGGTACCAGATTATAATGGTTAGGTGAGTTCTGTTCCTGAGCATTTAAAGAGTAGTGCAATCTCTCGAGTCAAGTACGATATTCTCCTAAGGGGTTGTCTGTTGGTGGGGCTCAGGTTAGGGTACCTGCAGAGCCAATCCTGGATCCACAATTTAACTATTCAGTATACAGTACATTGATACACTTACTGTAATTCATTTTTTTCTATTGTTATGCCTGCAGCCCCCTCCTTTGTGAGAATCGCAAGATCACTGTTGGGTTGGGTCAGGGGGCCCAGGAAGTGAGAAAGAGACGTGCGGAATGTCTTGTTCCCCCGGCGATGTACAGCTACGAGACATGGCCATTGTCTCCGGAAGGCGAATTTGTGGATTGGAGACTATGCTACGTGAACGCCCTCAGGCAAAGTGGGCTGGTTGAGGGAGGGATTGCATCACCCCCAACCTGATTGACATCTGCGACCCTGCGAGTCAGGATAAAAGAGGGTCTGTGGGAACAGCCCCTCAGATGCACCAGAAGAAACGCTAGTGATCCCGTAATAGCGAAAGCTGGTGGAAGGCCACGTGCGTCCGCTTCCATTTGCCCGGAATTGGTGACCTTTGCCACGGAAAAATGTTTTTTAGCTAACAACGGGGAACTCAACTCTCAACGACCCTCGAAGGATTGACATCATAAACGGAATGGGCAAGTTTTAACCCGTCTCTATCTCTCTCCAACAATTGCCACACAGGGTCCCCAACGGCTGCAGCCTGTATGAACTGAACGAACTATATATTTCCATCGGATAATTCATTATCCCCTAGACAATGATACAGCTTATTTCTTATTGATTATTATTATACCCATGCTTTTAGATTTAGTATTGACGACGTATATTATCTGTGTGTTTGCATTGATATTATTTTTGTGTATTTCTATCAATAAATACTGTTAAAAATAGTACCATCAGACTTCAACGGACCTCTCTATCTTTGCTGGTAAGTGACCCAGTTACAGGGAACGTAACAATTGGGGTTCTCGTCTCGAGATTTGATACCAAATTGGAGGGCCAGTGAATCGGGCTTGTAAGTCCAAACTTGGATCTGGTACACGGGTAGCCAGACGGGAAACCAGCAAAGATGGACGTGGGGGAATTTATAGAAAACCCGACTCTGGAGGCGCTGGAGGCAGCCACCAAATCAGACTTGATAAATTTGGCGAAGGGGTTAAACCTCGCAGAGGTGAGGTTGTCAATGAAAAAGCGGGAGGTGCGAAGGGCAATAACTCAGTATTATATTGGGAAGAATGTGTTTGCAGCTGAGGTATTGGAAAATATCCCTGAAAAGGTACCAGCTAGTGGGACGGCTCAGTTAGAGTTGGAGAAATTAAGGTTGGAACATGCAATTAAGTTAAAGCAGCTGGAAGCAGCTGAGAAGGAGAATGAAAGAGCGGACAAACAAAGGGAGCATGCGCTCCAGCTAAAGGAGTTAGAGCAGGACAGAGCTGAGAAGCAAAGAGAGCATGAACTTCAATTAAAACAGCTGGAAGCAGCTGAGAAAGAGAAGGAAAGGGCCGAGAAGGAGAGGGAGGCAGAGAAACAGAGGAAACATGACTTGGAGATGGAGAAGTTAAGGCAAGAGCAATGAGTTCAGGGGTCAGACCGAGAGGAGCGGTTTAATGTTAGTCGGGAGTTGAGATTAGTACCTCCATTCGAGGAGACGGATGTTGATAGTTATTTCTTGCTTTTTGAAAAGGTGGCAGTGAATCAGAAGTGGCCCAGAGAACAGTGGGTGGCGTTGTTACAAAGTGTGTTAAAAGGGAAGGCACAGCGGGCATATACGGCGTTGTCCATGGAGGAGGAAGAGGAGAAGAGTTATGACAAAGTAAAGGCGGCCATTCTCCGGAGTTATGAGCTAGTACCTGAAGCGTATAGACAAAAGTTCAGAAATTTAAAGAAAGGGTGGAATCAGACGTATACCGAGTTTGCCTATGAGAAGGGTGTGCTCTTGGACCGTTGGTGCACCGCAGAAATAGTGGACGAGGATTATTGGCGTCTCAGGGAGTTAATTCTGATTGAGGAATTTAAAGGTTGTGTTTCGGAGGATATCCGGATGTATTTGAATGAGAAGCCAAATAAGTCCATCTCCGAATTTGCTAGGTTCGCAGATGAATACGCCCTAACCCACAAGACAAAGTTTTCCTCGAATAAAAGTTCCCAGAGAGACCATGGGAACGATCGAGAAAGTCCGCCGGCTGAGGCAGAGGTCCCGCCGGGAGCTAGAGGTAAGGTTGAGGGGGAAAGGCCAGACGGCCAGAGATTTCTGGGCTTGACCTGTTTTAATTGTGGAAAGGGGGGGCATATTGCATCTCGGTGCTTTGCTCCGAGGAAAGAGACAGGAAAAGGGAAAGCAGCAGTCCCTATCGGATGTGCCGTGGTAATCAGTAAATCGACAAGAGAGCCCCGGGTAGACAGAGTACGAGAAGGGTCTGAGACTTGTCTGTCACACGGAACCGTGTCTGTGAGGGAGGGAGACCCACCAGTTCCTGTACGGATCTGGAGAGACACGGGGGCTGAGCTGTCGTTGATCAGCAGAAAGGTACTAGAGTTTGGTCGCAAGACGAGAATGGTAGCTGTGAAAGGAATAAGTAAAGGGACAGAAATGGTGCCCTTACATAAGGTCATTATGGATTGTGAGCTGGTGTCTGGACCAGTTGAAATAGGGGTGCGATCAGAATTCCCGAGAACTGATGCGGACGTCCTTCTCAGTAACGATTTAGCAGGTGGTAAGGTTTGGGCAGCAATGACGCTGATGAGCCGGCTGGTGAGTGCTGCGGCCCCGCCCCTAGATTCCAAGATCTATCCCGCATGCGCGGTCACTCGCAGCATGTCGAGAGAGGCAGCTGAGAACAAGAGCAGTTTAAATCTGGCCAGTTTCGATTTGGCCGAGACGTTTTTACCGACCCTGTACCACGAGGGTTTAGAGGGTGGTAAAACGAAGAGTAGTAAAGTGAAAGAGGGTAAGGGAGAGGAGGTAGATCTTCCCTTAGTGAGGAGAAAGGTTCTAGAGGCAGAAAATAAAGATGAGGAACCGTTAGAGTGGTTAAGAGGTCCAGAGTTGGACAGGGATGATCTGTCTGGTTTGGCAGAACTGTTTGAAGAAGTTGAAAATTCTAAAGGTGTTCCCGATAATGAAATGAGGGCAGTCCTAGATGAAAAGGGTGCCCTTGCCTTGAAGAAGTCTGCTGGGTTGGCAGATGAGGTTGTTTCAGCCCGCGGGGTTGAGTTTACTCCAGAAGGGAGTTGCCCAGAGAGTAACTGGGAGGATCGGGGGAACTTAGAATTTGAAAAGGGTACGGGTATTGAAAGCCTGGAAGAGGCCAATGTCCCGTTTGAGTGTGTCCAAGATGGGGATGCACGTGGCACTGAACCTAGTAACAGAGCTCAGAATAAGTCTGAGGTATTGGATTCAGTTGAACGAGACGGCCGTCCTTGTGGGTCAGATAGACTTGGTTCAGTGAAGAAAGGGTTAACCTTGATAATAGTGGGAAGTGAGAGTTCCCAGGTGTTTGTGCTCGAAGGTGTGTTAAAAGTTAATGCGGAACTCAAAAATGGGGAGATAAATATTATTATTGAAGGAAACAGGAAATCTGTAGTTCCCAAATCGAATGAAGAAATTTTAAACCCTGCAGATCGCTTACAGATTAAGCCGGGAGATGACGGGGCCCCCCGTACTATTGTTATTTCAGAGTGTGGTGTGAAAAGGCAGAATTTGAAATGCTGCCTGAGCAAAGAGTTCGAACTGAAAACACATAGCCTGAAGGGTCCTGACGAGAGGGCTAGCCTCCTGTGTAAAATTAAAGAATTGGGTGGAAATTCAGAAGACGGTCTAAGTTTGGGACACGGTGTTGATAAAATAATTCCTATGGAAAAAGCGGGCGAGAGTTTATTTCGCCAAAATACCCAGGCTCCCCACGTGGGAACTAACCGGAAAAGAGGCGACGGTTAATGGGGACGCCATTTTTAAATAGCAAAGCCAGTTGTACGGGATTTCGACAAAGCATGTGAATAATAAAGACAACCCCATGGAAGCCTGCCTGTTAAGTTTGAAAACGACCGAAAGATTAGTATTTACATAAACTTTTGTAGATGCACGCAAGCTAAGATCACCACTCCTTCGTTTTGTTGCTGAGGGGAGGAAATAAAAAATAGGTGGTTATTAAATTGAAGTCTGATGCTACAAGACTTTAGTAAGGTACAAGACGTTAAGATATTAAAGGAAGAGACACTGTAATCATTAACAGTTTAGATGCTGAATTGACTGTATAATTGTATTCCTCTGCAGTGAAAAGGAAAAGCTTTTGTATTGTGTTAGATTCCACAATCCTGTAAGACTCTGTACTACTTCGTTTTAACCGCTGGTAAAAACGCATTGAAGAAAGGGGGTGTTATGCCTGCAGCCCCCTCCTTTGTGAGAATCGCAAGATCACTGTTGGGTTGGGTCAGAGGGCCCAGGAAATGAGAGAGAGACGTGAGGAATGTCTCGTTCCCCCGGCGATGTACAGCTACGGGACATGGCCATTGTCTCCGGAAGGCGAATTTGTGGATTGGAGACTATGCTACGTGAACGCCCTCAGGCAAAGTGGGCTGGTTGAGGGAGGGATTGCATCACCCCCAACCTGATTGACATCTGCGACCCTGCGAGTCAGGATAAAAGAGGGTCTGTGGGAACAGCCCCTCAGACGCACCAGAAGAAACGCTAGCGATCCTGTAATAGCGAAAGCCGGTGGAAGGCCACGTGCGTCCGCTTCCATTTGCCTGGAATCGGTGACCTTTGCCACGGAAAAACAGTTTTTAGCTAACAACGGGGAACTCAACTCTCAACGACTCTCGAAGGATTGACATCATAAACGGAATGGGCAAGTTTTAACCCGTCTCTATCTCTCTCCAACAATTGCCACACAGGGTCCCCAATGGCTGCAGCCTGTATGAACTGAACAAACTATATATTTCCATCGGACAATTCATTATCCCCTAGACAACGATACAGCTTATTTCTTATTGATTATTATTATACCCGCGCTTTTAGATTTAGTATTGACGACGTATATTATCTGTGTGTTTGCATTGATATTATTTTTGTGTATTTCTATCAATAAATACTGTTAAAAATAGTACCATCAGACTTCAACGGACCTCTCTATCTTTGCTGGTAAGTGACCCAGTTACGGGGTACGTAACACTATATTTATCATGTATTACATTGTACTGCTGCAAAACTAATTTCATGACATATGCCAGTGATATTAAGCTGGCTGGGATTCTGATTTTGAAATAACCAGGATGTTAGGGTGGAGTCACTTAATGGAAAACTTATGTAAGAAAGGATGTGCTGGCATTGAAGAGGGTCTAGAGGAGGTTCACAAGAATGATTTCAGGAGTTGAAAGGGTTAACAGATGAGATTCAGACAGAGGGGACTCTTCAGAACCAGATGTCTCCTGTTTCTCCATCTATCAGAACTAAACTCCCTCCTCTGTGGCATTATGTTATTACAAATGGTGGTGCACCTCTTCAGGACTTTACACTTTTCCTGATGTGTTGTTCCCACAACTCGGCACAATAATCCAGCCGTGCCTGAATCAGTCTTTTGTTAATGTTCAGCAGATTTTAAGATAATGTATTCTGTAGTGCAATTACAGTAAAGTGATGCTTTATAAAGTTCAAGTTCACTTGCTGGACATTCCCAAACCGAAAGCCACAATTGAATCAGAAGGTTGACTGTCTGCTGAGGGCTAGATCTGTGATCCAGGTCTGTGCAAGAAAACCATGTATGATTTACTGAAGGCTATTTCAAGAGCGAAGAAACAGTTTTGAGTGAGGTTCGAGGCGACATCAGATGCACATTAGCTTTGGCAGGGTCCGCAGGACATTACTTCCTACAAAGTGAAACTCAATAGCATGAATGGCAGCAATGCTTCATTACCAGATGAGCTCAACACCTTCTATGCCCTCTTTGAAAGGGAGAGCACAACTACAGCTGTGAAGATCGCTGCTGCGCCCAGTGACCTCTGTCTCAGACACCGATGTCAGGCTGTCTTTAGGGGAGGGGGTGAACCCTCGCAAGGCAGCAGGTCATGATGGAGTACCTGGTAAGGCTCTAAGAACATGCCAACCAACTGACAGGAGTATTCAAAGACATTTTCAACCTTTCACTACCATGGCCGGAAGTTCCCTCCTGCTTCAAAAAGGCAACAATTTTCCAGTGCCCAAGAGGAGTAGTGTGAGCTCCCTTAGTGACTATCACCCGGTAGCACTCACATCTACAGTGATGAAATGTTTTGAGAGGTTGGTCATGACTAGAATCAACTCCTGCCGATTGCCATATGTAATCTCAATCGCTCTTCACACGGCTCTAGATCACCTGGACAACACAAACACTTTGTCAGGATGCTGTTCTTTGACTATAGCTCAGTGTTTGACATCATCATTCCCACAGTCCTGCTCGATAAGCTACAAAACCTTAGCCCCTGTACCTCCCTCTGCAATTGGACCCTTGTCTTCCTAACCGGAAACCAGAATCTGTGCGGATTGGTGATAACATATCCTCCTTGCTGACGGTCCATGCTGGTGCACCTCAGGGGTGTGTGCTTAGCCCACTGCTCTACTCTCTATATGCCCATGATTGTGTGGCTAGGCATTGCTCAAATACCATCTATAAATTTGCTGATGATACAACCATTGTTGGTAGAAACTCAGCTGGAGATGAGAGAGTGTACAGGAGGAGCTGGTTGAGTGATGTTGCAGCAACAACCTGGCACTCAACGTCAGTAAGGAGCTGATTGTGGACTTCAGGAAAGATAAGACGAGGGAACACAAACTAATCCTCATGGAGGGATCAGAAGGAGAGAGAGTGAGCAGCTTCAAGTTCCTCGGTGTCAAGATCTTGGAGGATCTAACCTGGTTCTAACATATCAATGCAGCTATAAAGAAGGCAAGACAGCGGCTATATACTATTTCATTAAGAGTTTGATTAAGGTTTGGTTTGTCACCTAAAACACTTGAAAACTTCTACAGCTGTACTGTGGAGAGCATTCTGACAGGCTGCATCACTGTCCGGTGTGGGGAAGGATCTACTGCACAGGGTCGAAAGAAGCTACAGAGAGCTGTAAAATTAGACAGCTCCATCTTGGGTACTAGCCGCTGCAGTATCCAAGGCATCTTCAAGGAGTAGTGCTTCAGAAAGGTGACATCCATTATTAAGGACCTCCAGCACCCAGGGCATGCCCTTTTCTCACTGTTACCATCAGGTAGGAGGTACAGAAGCCTGAAGACACACATTCAGGAACAGCTTCTTCCCCTCTGCCATCAGATTCCTAAATGGACATTGAAACCTTGGGCACTACCTCACTTTTTAAAAAAATATTATTTCTTGTTTTGCACTATTAATAATTTAACTATTTAATATCCATATATACTTATTGTATTTGATTTACTAACTTATTCTTTTTTCCATATTATCATGTATTGCATGGTACTGCTGCTGCCAAGTTAACAAATATGTCGGGAATATTAAACTCGATTCTGATTTTGAAATTTAACTGTCCTTTAATAATGCACACACATACAGCTAAACAAAAGTGTTTCTCCAGGACCAAGGTGCAAAACACAGTACATACAGTCACAAAGGTAATATTAGCCGTTTGGAGTATTGTGAGCAACTCTGGGCCCCCTATCTGAGAAAGGATGTGCTGATATTGCAGAGGGTCCGGAGGTGGTTCATGAGGATGATCCCAGGAATGAAAGGGATGAGGAGCTTTTGATGGCTCTGGTCCATACTTACTGCAGTTTAAAAGAATGAGAGGGGATCTCATTGAAAACTATCAAATATCAAAAGGCCTAGGTAAAGTGGATGTGGAGAGGATGTTTCCTATAGTGGGGGAGTCTAGGACAAGAGAGTACATCCTCAGTATAGGGGGACATCCCTTTAGGATAGGGATTAGTAGGAATATCTTTAGGCAGAGGGTGGTGAATCTGTGAATTTATTGCCACAGACGGCTGTGGAGGCCAAATCATTGGGTATATTTAAGACAGTTTGATAGGTTCTTGATTAGTCAGGGTGTCAAAGGTTATGGGGAGAAGGCAGGAGAATGGGTTGAGAGGGACAATACATCAGTCTTGGTGAATTTGAGGGGCTGAGTGGCCTAAATCTGTCCCTATGTCTTAGTGTCTGAATGGCACCCAGGATCCTGAATGTGGCTTAGTCCAACTTCTCAGGGTAGCCCCACACAGGAACATGTGTTGTCTATGCAGTGATTCAGCATGTCAACAATCAAATGATCAGCCAGTCATCCTGCTTGTACGGAAAGGGGTGCGCTAAGTTTCATAAAGTTCCTGTTTGAATTATGATGTCCCATGAACTGGTGGCAAGTGTTAAATTCTTAGTTGAGTCCTTGTGCTGGGTTCACTAACTCTAAGAGTTGTAGCAAATCTATGGCAGGGACAATTGCAGAATATAGCATTAATGGTAAGACTCTTGGCAGTGTGGAGGATCAGAGGGATCTTGGGGTCCGAGTCTATAGGACACTCAAAGCAGCTGCACAGGTTGACTCTGTGGTTAAGAAGGTATACGGTGCATTGGCCTTCATCAATAGTGGGATTGAGTTTAAGAGCCGAGAGGTAATGTTGCGGCTATATGGGACCCTGGTCAGACCCCACGTGGAGTACTGTGCTCATTTCTGGTCACCTCACTACAGGAAGGATGTGGAAGCCATAGAAAGGGTGCAGAGGAGATTTACAAGGATGTTGCCCAGATTGGGGAGCATGCCTTACGAGAATAGGTTGAGTGAACTCGGCCTTTCCTCCTTGGAGCGACGGAGGATGAGTGGTGACCTGTTAGAGGTATATAAGATGATGAGAGGCATTGATTGTGTGGATAGTCAGAGGCTTATCCCCAGGGCTGAAATGGCTAGCATGAGAGGGCATTGTTTTAAGGTGCTTGGAAGTAGATACAGAGGAGATGTCAGGGGTAAGTTTGATTGTTTTTTTTATTTACGCAGAGAGTGGTGAGTGTGTGGAATGGGCTGCCGGCGGCGGTGGTGGAGGTGGAAACGATAGGGTCTTTTAAGAGACTCCTGGATGGCTACATGGAGCTTAGAAAAATAGAGGGCTATAGGTAAGCCTAGGTAGTTCTAAGGTAAGGACATGTTCGGCACAGCTTTGTGGGCCAAAGGGCCTGTTTTCTATGTTTCTAATTGTGTAGTCAGTTAAATGTTGACACACAGACAAAAGACATAACAAGCAACTTTTCAACCTGACTTCAAACATCTAGATATTAAAATTCAAATAGCCTGATGAAGGGTCTCAACCTGAAATGTCGACTGTCCATTTCCCTGCATAGATGCTGCCTGACTTGCTGACTTCCTCTAGTGCATCGTGTGTTGTTCCAATTCTGGTATCTGCAGATCTTTGTATCTCCAACTTCACATATCGTTCAAATTTTACCACTTGCTTTCTTGTGAGGACAGGTTGACCGAGCTAGGGCTTTTCTCTTTGGAGTGAATGAAGATGAGAGGGAACTTGGTAGAGGGGTACAAGAGGCTAAGATCGAGTGGACAGCCAGAGACTTTTTCCTAGGGCAGAAATGGGTAATGGAAGGGAGCATAATTTTAAGGTGACTGGAGGAAAGTTTGGGGAAAATGTACATGGATGAAGGAAAAACAAAGGGCTATGTGGGAGGGAAATGTTAGATTAAAAGGTTCAGTACAATGTCATGGACTGCAAGCCTGGGCAGTACTGTTTGATGTTCTAAGTTCTGGCTAATGTCCAGATACCCATATATTTACTCAAATTTCAATGTTCAGAGTTCAAGTTTCAAAATACTGTCAAAGTACGTATATGTCGCCATACGGCCGAGAGATTCATTTGCTTGCAGGCATTCACAGTAAAACTAAGAAACACGATAGAATCAATGAAAATCTACGTACAAAGACTATCAATAATTTGCAGTTTCCTAAAAATGCAAAGCTTTCCATTCACTGTGATGCCTGGACCTACCTCTCTCTCCCTCTCCCTCAGGCTTCAGGGTCACTTTCCACCGTGAATATGAGTGAACAGCCTCCGCTGACATCTAAAGCTGAAAACTTTTACCTCCTTCCCTTTGGCTCCTGTGTCTCCCACCTGCAGGGGAGAGAGCGAGGGGTCCTATAACATTCATTCGCTTGCTGGTTACCAACACAGACCGACCAGGAAGTTTATCTGACCTTCAGTACAATGGGAAATCTGAATGGAAGTGAGAACTCCCAAACACCTGCCAGGCATACAGTCAGAGCTAGAGAACACTACAGCACAGAAACAAGACCTTCAGCCCATCTACTCCATGCTGAAATATTATTCTGCTAAATCCCATCGACCTCACCCAGACAAAAGCCCTGCATCCCCCTCCCACGCATACACTTACCCAAATTTCTCGTAAATATTGAAATTGACCCTGTGTCCACCACTTTCACTGGCAGCTTGTTCACACTCCCACCACCCTCTGAGAGGAGAAGTTCCTCTTAAACATTTCACCTTTCATCCTTAACCCATAAATCTCTAGTTCTAGTCTAACCTAATCTCAGTGGAAAAAGCCAGCATGCATTTACCCTGTCTATACCCCTCATAATAACATACACCTCTATCAAACCTACTTTCTACACTCCAGGGAATAAAGTCCTAACCTATTCAACCTTTCCCTACAAATCAGGTCCTCAATTCCCACAGCAGTCTCCCTTGGCCAGCAGTGTGTACAGTGCCTGACAGATTAAGGAGCATATATGGGAAGATATTTTTTCTTAGGGAAAAATCAAAAAATGCCGACTTTCTTTCATCATTACAAATTGTGTATCAAATTCAGAACTAGAATCAGCTTTAATATCATTGACGTACTGTATGTCATGAAATTTGTTGCTTAGCAGCAGCAGCAGTACATTGCAATACAGTTCACAAAAAGCTAAATTAGAATAAGAAATACCTTTTTTAAAAATATAGTGCAAATAGAGAGCAAGAAGTAATGAGGTAGTGAACATGGGTTTATTGTCCATTCAGAAATCTGATAGCAGAGGGGAAAAAGCTGTTCTTGAAATGTTGAGTGTGTCTTCAGACTCCTGTACCTCCTCCCCGGTGGTAACAATGAGAAGAGTGTATGATCCAGAATCAAGTTTTGAAGTCACAGAATATTATGCAATCATCACTGAGTTTGTATTTATCGAAAGAGAAATCTCATCGTAAAGTGTAAGTGCTAACTCCAAAAAGCCAGTGGATTTGTATTCTAACTTTTTTTGTTTAACCTTCACATTCTCAGACTAAAATCACAATGACCTCAGTACACATACTGTATATGAACTGTGAGAGACTAACCGAAAGAAAGTTAATGGAACCTTTATCAAAAGCGAATAGAGTGCTTTACCTTGTACTAACAGCACGCATATCGAAGTAGAGTTATGTCTGGATCACACAGTGTGCGAAATATGATCGGGTGACATCTAATCCCAGTTCAGACTCAGCCAGTGGTTCTTCTTGCCTTGCTGTTCTGAGGTGTGTGTGTTTGCAGGGACATGGTGAATCACCCTCTATTGTTTAGAGACAGCGTAGTTTCCGGCAGAACGAACAGCCTCGGTAACTTCAGTACCAGTCATACTGCATTCTTCTGTTCATTGACAGCTATGGGTGTTACGTTATTGCCTGTCCCAAATGGCCCTTCAGAAGATAGTCCTGGCCCACTTTCCTACCAAAGTTCAAAGTCCAAACTAAATTTTATTCTCCAAGTATACATCTCTGTCCCTGAGATTCTTTTTCTTGCAGGCATTCACAGTAAATACTAAGAAACACAATAGAGTCAACGAAGAACTGCACACAAAGATGGACAAACAACCAATGTGAAAAATACAACAAACCGCAAAAATGAATACATAATAATAAATAGAAAATTAATAAATATTGAGAACATGAGTTGTTGAGTCCATGTGTTTTATAGTTTTCAGTGAACAGTTCCGTATGAGGTGTGTAAAATTATCCACACCAGTTCAAGAGCCTGATGGTCGAGGGGAAATAACTGTTCCTGAAGCTGGTGATGTGGGTCCTGAGGCTGCTGTATCTCCCTCCCGATGGCAGCAGCAAGGAGAGAGCACAGCCTGGATGATGGAGGTTGTCGATGATGAATTCTGCCTTCTTGCATTCTGTTTTTGGCCATTGATGTTTCCAGATCAGGCATGAAATGTTCAGCCAACCTTAGTGAATGATGGAGCAAATATGAGGTGTGAGTGGCCTACTCCCAGTTTCTATTTATAATTTTCAGGTAAGAATTCCAGAAATAACACTTCCAGATGAATAGTTATCAATCAGAAATGTTAATTCAGTCTCTTTCTCTCTCTCCCCCTAGAGGCCTGACCTGCTATGAATCCCAGTGTTTTCTGAGATTATTTGCCAAGTCATTTAGCTACTTTTGTGCAGTGTTAACGGCTACTGCCATGAGTTTGCAAGAAGCTCAGGTGCCACACCACCGGGTTCAACAACAGTGACTTCCCGTCAGCCACTCAGTTCTTGAACCAACCATCAGAACCGTAATCACTACCTCAATGCAACAGCACAGCATGACCGCTGTTCCACAATGGATTTTGTTTAATGTGTACTAATTGTGCTCTTTCTGGTAAAAAGTTACATAATTTAAGTTTATGTTTTTCTTGTGAATGCTGACTTATAAAAACACAAGAGGTTCTGCAGATGCTGGAAATCAGATCAACCCACACAAAATGCTGGAGGAACTCAACAGGTCAGGCAGCATCTACGGAGGGGAATAAACAGTCGATGTTTCGGCCTGATGAAGTGTCTCGGCCCGGAACGTTGACTGTTTATTCATTTCCATAGATGCTGCCTGACCTGCTGAGTTCATCCATCATTTTGGGCATCTGTGTTGCTGCTGTTTATGATGCTATCGTCATTTTGTGCTGTGCTGTATGATGTTGGCGATCACAGTCTCATGACCAAATTGTTCTTGGCAAATTTTTCTACAGAAAGTGGTTTGCTATTGCCTTCTACTGGACAATGTCTTTACAGGACCGGTGACCCCAGCCATTATCAATACCCTTCAGAGATTGTCTGCCTGGTGTCAGTGGTCGCATAACCAGGACTTGTAATATCCACCATCTGCCCCTCGTGACCCTGCTTGGGGTATGGGAGTGCTAAGCTGGTGCTACACAATGCCCAAGGGGGGCCAGCAGGCTACTGGAGGGAAAGAGCACCTTACACCTCCTTTGGTGGAGACACATCTCCACCCCTCCACCGGACCTGATATTATGTGCCTGTGATATTGCCACAAGTAGGTTTACATTGCATCAGTGTACTTGTGCATAGGACAATAAACTTGACTTTGACTTTTATGACTTTTTTTAAATGAAGTACAGATCTGGACTAGCTAATTTCTTTTTGGGGAAATGTTGTTTATTTATTTTTGTAACTCACAGTAATTGTTATCTCTTGCAATGCACTGCTGCTGCAAAGCAACACGTTCCACAGCAAGTATCAGTGATAACAAACCTGGCTTGTTACCGAACCTGTCTGGAAAGGCCAATTCTGACCTGTCTTGGGCCCAGAACACAAGTGCAATTATGAAGAAAGCAATGCAGCTCTTCTTTCTTAGGAGTTTATGGAGATTTGGCATGACATCGGAAACATCGTCAAACTTCTGTAGATGTGTAGTGGAGAGTATATTGACTGGCTGCATCACAGCCTGGTATGGAAACATCAATGCCCTCGAATGGAAAATCCTACAAAAAGTAGTGGATAAAGTCCATCGGGGTAAAGCCCTCTCCCCCCCCACCCCCCCATTGAGCACACCTATACAAAACATTGTCGCAGGAAAGCAGCATCCATCATCAGGGACCCCCACCATCCAGAACATGCTCTCCTGTCTCTGCTGCCATCAGGAGGAGGTACAGGAGCCTCAGGACTCACAGCACCACGTTCAGGAACAGTTACTACCCCTCAACCATCAGGCTCTTGAACCAGAAGTGATAACATCCTTCAACTTCACTTGCCCCTTCATTAAGATGTTCCCATAGCCAATGGACTCACGTTCAAGGACACTTCATCTTATATTCTTGATATTTATTGCTAATATATTTATTATTAATATTTCCCTCTTTGTACTTGCAGAGTTTGTTGTCTTCTGTACTCTGGCTGAACACCCTTGTTGGGTGGCCTTTCTTTGATCCTGTTATGGTTATCATTCTATAGATTCATTGAGTATGCCCACAAGAAAATAAATGCCAGGGTTGTATTTGGTGACATTCGTATACTTATTTAATGGATTTACTTTGAACTTTGAAAGGCCTGTTTTGAGCTGTATCAATTGATAGATAGATCTATTTACTGGGACTTAAATTTCCCAACTCCTTGGATGGAATTTAAACTGGCGTCTTCCGTCAATAACCCTGGTCTCTGAAGACCTCACAATGTCAGCCTTACTCCTCTTTATAATTTATGCTCATGAGGCACCTTGAACATCAAAGATGACTTTTATCTGTCACATCGAAAAATCAAAACATAACGAATTGTGTCATTAGGGTCAATGAGGATGTGCTGGGATCAGCTCCTAAGTTCTAAAGGAGGAGGGGGCAGGGGCCCTATAAAGAAGGTGGGGGGGGGGTGGAATGTGCCAAGTGAAAAACCAATCAGAGGAAAGATCAAGGGGTGGGGGAGGGGAAGCAGGGAGGGGACAGGCAGGAGAGGTGAAGGAGGAATGTAAGGGGAAAGCACTACGGGTAGTAGAAGGCAGAATCATGAGAGAGGTGATAGGCAGCTGGAAGAGGAGGCAGAGTGAAAGTGGGATGGAGGAAGGGAGAGGGAGGGAATTACCGGAAGTTGGAGAATTCGATGTTCATACCAAGGGGCTGGAGACTACCCAGACAGTATATGCGGTGTTGCTCCTGCTGGGACTGAACTCTGAATTCTAGAAAGCCCTGAGCTGCAATGGTGTTGTGCTACCCACTACGGCACTGCGGCCACCCGGTTACCAGGGTTACTGTATACAGTGAAGACATACAAACTCTATACAGACGACATTGAACTCTGATGCCCTACGTTACACTAACACTATGCTATGTGACTCCCTACCAGTCTGCAGACTCATTCACAGATGGGGCAGAGAGGGTGGGGAGCATCAGCAGCTGGTTCCAGTTCAGTTTATTGTCATTCAACCAAACACATGAACACCAAACGAAACAGTGTTTTCCCGGATCAAGGTGCACAACAATACATATAACTCACACATCACAAAGTAATATTATCATAAATAAACTAAACAATCAGGTGCATATATGATACAAGCAAAAAAGTAAACAGTACAACGCTACTGGCACTTCATGTGTGAGGAGACCTGGGTGATGGCAGGGGTTCAGTAGTCTGGTGGCCTGGGGGAAGAAGCTGTTTCCCATCCTAACAGTTCTTGTCCTAATGTTATAGTACCTCCTGCCTGATGGTAGGGGGTCAGAGATTGTTGGAGGGATGGAAGAGATCATTGACGATGCTAAATGCCCTGTGTATGCAGTGCTCTGGATAAATGTATTAATGGGTGGGGAGACACCCCGATGATCCTCTCAGTTGTCCTCGCAATCCTTTGCAGGGACTTGTGGTCAGAAGTCTTGCTCTTCCCGTACCAGACGGTGATGCAGATGCTCAGAACACTGTGAAGCTTCTGTAGAAATTGGTTAGAGTGGAAGGGGAGGGAAGATGAGACTCAGTCACCTCAATCTTCTCAAAAGTGGAGACGCTTCTATACTTTCTTGACCAAAGAGGTGGTGTTGAGGGATCAGGTGAGATCATCTGTTATGCGTACTCCCAAAAATTTGGTGCTCCTAACTCTCATCACTAGGATAGTGAGCTGTTTACTATTTACCTGTGCTGTGCACTTCATGCATTTTGAATTATATTTTATTGACTTGCGTATGGTAATATTTTGTTTTTATTAGCTGTGTAATGTATATTTTATTGATGCACCATGGTCTGGAGGAACGTTGTTTCATTCGGTTGTTAACACATACAGTCAGGTGACAAAGTGGACCCTGAGCTTGAACAAAGGAGACCTGATGGTGCAGTGCTGGTGAGTCTGTCAGTCTCAGCATGCTGTTCAATGTCTTGGAGACAGGGTGGAACGCAAACAAGGGCAACAGCAAACAGTCTACTGATTTGGAGAAACATTTGCGTCCATGCTAGGTACTTTGTGCTTTGCTGTTGGAACATCAATGTTCAGCCTCTGGTCATACCCCAAGGACCGAAGGTGCTTTGGGCTTGACAAGGAGACAAAGCTCAGTAGTGTCATAAACAATCACTCCCTATGTGACTCTCTCTCCCATCAGATTTGTCATACTTTGGTCCTTCGCCTTTCCCACCTATCACTTCCTAGATTCTTAATTCATACCCCTCCCCCACCCACCTGGCTTCACCTATCACCTTCTAAGCTTGCCCTCCTTCCCCTCCCCATCACCTTATTCTGACATCTTCTCCCCTTACCTTCCAGTCCTGATGAACTGTCAACTGTTAATTCCTCTCCATAGATGCCGCCTGACCTGCGAGTTCCTGCAGCATTTTGAGTGTGTTGCTCTAAGTGAATTCCTCACCACCATTCATGGCCTTGAACAGTCCTTCCAGATGAAGCAACACTTCACCTGCGTGTCTGCCGGGGTCGCCTACAGGATTGCATGCTCCCAGCGTAGCCCCCTCTACAGCAGTGAGACCTGATGTAGAAACTGGAGTTGTTTCATTGATCACCATTGGCCTGTCCACTCCAAAAAGCAGGATTTCTCAGTGGTAAACCATTTCAATTCTACTTCCATTTCCCATTCCAACATGACCTCCTCTACTACCATGATGAGTCCATCTGAGTAGCCCCCTACCTGAGAGTAGAAACATTGACTACTCCAACTTCAGTCATTTCAACTGTCCTCCCCTTTCTCTGTTTCCCGTTTGACTCCCTTCTTCTCCTCACCTGCTTATCACCTCCCACTGGTGCCCCCCTCCTTCCCTTTCTCCCATGCTCCTCTGTTCTCTCCTATCAGATCCCTTCTTCAAGCACTTTACCTTTTTCACCTCTCACCTCCCAGATTCTCACTTCATCCCCCTTTCCCCCTCCCACCCTGCTTCACCTATCACCTTTTAGCTTGTCCACCTTCCCCTCTCCCCCCACCATCTTATTCTGGCTTCTTCCCCCTTCCTTTCCAGTCAGGGTCTTGGCCTGAAATGTTGACCGTTTACTCCTCACCATAGATGCTAACTGACCTGCGAGTTCCTACAGCATTGTGTTACTCTGGATTCCCAGCACCATAAGACATAACAGCTGAATTAGGCCATTTGGCCCACTGACTCTGGTCTAATCCATCTGGCTAATCCATTTTCCCTCAACTGCATTCTCCTGCCTTCTCACCGTAACCTTTCATGCTTTCAGTAACCAAGAGCCTCTGTATCTCCGTGTTAAATATACCCAATGATCTGGGCTTTCACAGCCGCCTGTGGCAACAAATTCCACAGATTCACCATCCTCTGGCTACAGAAATTCCTCCTCTCCGTTCTAAATGGACATCTCTCGATTCTGAGGCTGTGCCCTCTGGTCCTAGACGCTACCTGACTTGCTGAGTTCCTCAGCATTTTCTGTGTCATTCAGATCTCTGTGCTGTGGTTGTGTGCTCAGCCCCAGCGACAGGGCAACCAAGAGGCCATCGTGGAGGTGGTACAAATCTATAACATCAGCCATGGAGGAAGATCTTTGCTATTTATCCAACCTATCACTGCATTTAGGTCTACTATCATGATCAATGAGTCTGGTTACTCTTCGTTTCTCCTTCCCTGCCATAAGCACAACTGAATTGTGTTGAAGATGTGGTGGAACATCACTGTCAGATGTGACCACTAACACAGATCTCCCTCGCCCGTCTTTCAGCTCAGTGGGAACATTGTTGAGACAAACAAAGTCAAACAAATGGTCTTTGGAAATACTAATCTAGGTCACTGCCACCTTCTTTGTAAACTCCCCAACTACTTATTTACTCAGATGCTCAATGAAACACCACCCTTACTGAATAGGCATCAGCCAATGAGCAGGCTCAAAACATCTCTTCATACAGAGGTTGCATTCAAAGCCAGAGTCAGTGATTGGCTACAGTCATTTGAGCATAACCAGCATAAAGACACAATGGATTGCTTTGAAAGGGTATACAATAACATCACACTGTCAGCGAGGAGCATTCAATACTTAACACCATGAAATTTCAAACCCAGTCACTAATACTGCTTTTCTGCCAATGAGAAATCTTCAAAGTCACAGTAAAATTTATTATCAAAGTATGTACTGTATCTGTAACCATGTACTACATTGAGATTCATTTTCTTGTGGGCACTTACAGAAAAGTGAAGAAAATACGTGCACTGCAGTAGCGTAGCAGTTAGCACGACGCTATTATAACTCAGGGTGTCGGAGTTTGGAGCTTGATACCTGCATCCATTGCAAGAAGTTTGTATGCCCACCCCATGACCACGTGGGTTTCCTCTGGGTGCTCTGGTTTCCTCCCACAGTCCAAAGACGTAGCGGTTAGTGGGTTAATTGGTCTTTGTAACTGTCCTGAGATTGAGCTAGGGTTAAGTAAATGGGTTACTGGGCAATGCAGCTCACTGGGCCAGGAGGGCCTTTTCCAAGCCGTATCTCTTAAAAATATCATGAACTGTACATGAGCAAAAACTGACAAACAATATGCAAAAGACAAATTTTGCAAATAATAAATAATACTGAGAATATGGTTGTAGAGTCCTTGAAAATGAGTCCATAGGTTGTGGAATCAGTTCAGACTTGAGGCAAGTGAAGTTAACCCTTCTGGTTCAGGAGCCCGATAGTTGTAGGGTAATAATTGCTCCTGAACTTGGTGGTATGCGAGCTAAGGCTCCTGCACCTCCTACCCAATGGTAGTGGTGAGAAGAAAGCGTGGACTGGATGGCGGGGGTCCCTGATGATGGATGCTGCTTTCTTGTGGCAGCACACCATTTGTCAAAGTCTTTTCAAAAAGAATCTACTGGCACATTTCCAACAATCCGCCATCCATTCAGTCCACCGGCCTCGAGGCAGCTGAAACCACTGCCCACACTCAAATCCTATCCTCAAGAACAAATATATCCTTTGCCTATCTTTATCCCTCTGCAGCTGTGGACACCCTCAAACTGTGGCTGGTAAAGTTTGAGACAAACACCTTCCTTTTGAAAACGACATCCTCAACTTCAATACAATGATCTGAAGATAGAATTGTCCAGCATGGACTGGGGACAGAGGCTAAAGGAAAGGTCAGGAGATGGGCAGTGGCCGATATATAGACCATAAAACATAGGAACAGAATTGGGACATTCGGCCCATTGAATCTGCCCCACCATTCCATCATAGCTGATTTACTTAACCCTCTCAACCCCATTCTCCTGCCTTCTTCCTGCAATCTTTTACACCCTGACTAATCAAGAACCTATCCACATCCATTTTAAATATCCAATGACTTGGCCACCACAGCCATCTGTGGCAGTGAATTCCACAGATTAACCACCGTCTGACTAACAAAATTCCTCCTTATCTTTGTTCTAAATAGACGCCCTTCTATTCTGAGGCTGTGCCCTCCAGTCCTAGACTCCCCTACTTTAGGAAACATCCTCTTCAAGACCACTCTGTCTAGGCTTTTTAAGAAGCTATTTTATCTTCGTCAGCAGAAAGTTGCCCCAATCAGGGACAGGGGTTCAACTGGAAAGTTAAATCACCTATAGTTAATAAAGGGAGGTCAAGAAAAATGTTCAATCTGGTAAATTTCTACAGATGTACCATGGAGGACATTCTGACTGGTTGTGTCATCATTGGGTATGGAGAAGCCACTGCACAGGACTGGGAAAGGCTGCTGAAAGTTGTAAACTCAGCCAGCTCTATCATGGGCACTAGCCTCCCAGCATCAAGGACGTCTTCAAAAGGCAATAGATACCTCAAGAAGGCAGAATCCATCATTAAGGGCCCCCATCACCTAGGATATAGTCTCTTCTCATTACTACCATCAGGGAGAATATACAGGGAGAGAGTGAATCTGGAGACACACTCAATGTTCCAGGAACAGCTTCTTCCACTCCGCCATCAGATTTCTGAACAATGAACCCATGAACACTACATTATTTTTGTTCTCTTTTTGAACTACTTATCTGCACATTTCTATTTCTTACTGTAAGGTATCATAGTTCATATGTATTGCACTGTACTACTGCTATAAAACTTGACATTTCATGACATATTCTGATTCTGAATCAAAAACTAAAGCATACAAGTGGAAGACCAGAGCGATGGGAGTTTTTCAGGAACTACAGAATCTCTTGTGATTAGGATTTGCTGTTCTCTGCCAGGAGTATCTGAGATAGGCAACCCTGAAGATGTTTCAATCTTCTTTGACGGGAGTCCAGTGAGACCCTTTCTCACTGCTCGCTCTCTGTGATCTCTGCTGTTCTCTGAATGCTTCCCCTCCTCCCACCTTTATATTCTGGCTTCTTCCCCTCCTAATGAAGGGTTATGTCCCAAGACGTCAACAATTCATTTTCCATAGATGTTGCCCGAATTGCTGAGTTCCTCCAGCATTTGCATTTTGTTCAAACTATGCCCCCTCCTATTAGCCATTTCTGCCCTGGGAAACGAGCAGGATGCCTGAAGGGAACCAATGTAGATAGAAATAGGATGTCACAGCACAGTACAGGCCCTTGGACCAAGATATTGTTCTTACCTTTTCTAACCCTTCCCTCCTACAGAACCAATAAGATTAATCCAACCCTTCCCTCCCACATAGTCCCCCCAATTTCCTATCATCCATCTGTCTATCTGAGATTTTCTTAAATGTCCCTAATGTATTTGCCTCCATTGCAAGTCCTGGCAGGGCATTCAGAGATAATCTTCTGCACATCACTGTTATAACATGTGGTTATCTGAGTTACTGTCACCTTCCTGTCAGCTTGAACCAGTCTGGCCATTCTCCTCTGACCTCTCTCATTAACCAGTCATCCTGACCCAGTCTGGCCATTCTCCTCTGACCTCTCTCATTAACCAGTCATCCTGACCCAGTCTGGCCATTCTCCTCTGACCTCTCTCATTGACCAGTCATCCTGACCCAGTCTGGCCATTCTCCTCTGACCTCTCTCATTGACCAGTCATCCTGACCCAGTCTGGCCATTCTCCTCTGACCTCTCTCATTAACCAGTCATCCTGACCCAATCTGGCCATTCTCCTCTGACCTCTCTCATTGACCAGTCATCCTGACCCAGTCTGGCCATTCTCCTCTGACCTCTCTCATTAACAAGGCTTTTTCACCCACAGAACTGCTGCTCACTGGATGCTTTTTGCACCATTCTCTGTAAACTCTAGAGATTGTTGCGCAAGAACAGACCAGAAAATCATAAGTTTGAGATATTCCAACAACCCTGTCTAGCACCAACAATCATTCCACAGTCAGAGTCCCTTAGATCCTATTTCTTCTCCGTTCTAATGTTTGGTCCAAACAACAACTGAACCTCTTTACCATGTCAGCATGCTTTTATGCATTGAGTTGCTGCCAAATGATTGGCTGATAAAATATATGTATTAACAAGTAGGTGTACAGATGTACCTAATAAAGTGGCCACTGAGTGTTAAGACCACAAATGCAAAGATTCGAAGTACATTTATTATCAAAGTTTGTATGCAGTATATAACCCTGAGATTCTTTTTCCCCACAGACAGCCATGAAACAAAGAAAACCATGGAACCCGTTCAAAGAAAAGCATCAAACCCACACTCCACCCCCATGCACGAAAAAGAAATTACACAAAAAGCAAAAAAAAAGTAAGACACAGAATATAAAAGATGAAAGAGTCCAGTCATATTCAGCTCAGCTGTGTTCAGTTCAATCTAGCGCTGTCATTCAATACCTGCAGGATGCACTGATCAAAATTGCCCAAAATAGCAACAAAACAAGGAGCGACCAGAAACGAGAAGCACACCGTAACGTGAACTACGAAGTCCAATAAATGTATAACTCTTAGCAAACGGACCAGTATTCCACCTGGCTGCTAACCCTGGGTGAAGCTCCTGCTAAAATAGGCCACACTTCTGCTGGCACGTTCCCATCAGCTAAACCATACAGTTCTGCCGTGAGAACGACCCACTTAGACAGTTCCAACAATCCCTGTGTTATGTTTGTCCTTTCTGTGGCTCAGATGTTTTACCTAATGGTTTACAAAAGCTCAGGTATGTGTGTAGTAAGCAGAGACACAAGAAATTCTGCAGATGGTGGAAATTTGTAGTAACAAAATGTTGGAGGAGCTCAGCAGGTCAGGCAGCATCTACGGAGGGGAATAAATGGTTGAAGTTTGGGAACTGAGACCCTTCATCAGGACTGGAAAGGAAAAGGGAAGAATCCAGAATAGGAAAGTGGTGGGTCTCCCTCCTCTCAATTTCCCTCCATAGGTGCTGCCTGACCTGCTGAGTTCCTCCAGCACTTTGTGTGTGTTGGGCTGTGAGAGGAGGTATTTTAACACTCGTAGATATTTGGTGAATCTCAGACCAGGTATCTCCTTCCCTTAACCTCTGCAGTGGTAGCAGAGACAGGGCAATCTGCCAGCAAGTTTCAGGAGCATTGCAGCTTAGAGCCCAGAACAGAACTGACAATTCAGTAAGTCAAAGGCAGGGAAAGGGTATAGATGTTCTCATTTCTGTTCCCCACCCATCCCTCCCCAAGGCGAAGTATGCTTAAGGATTGCTTCATCTCAACCTGCTGCATTCCTGGATTCAAGTTATTCTATTAAGCAGGAAGTTTGCAGGTGTAAGCACAGCCCCAGGAGAGGCCTAGTATTTGATTGACTGTTGCTGGGAATAATCCAAAACTACTCTGGTGCCTTCCAGAAGCTTCTTTGGGGCGTGGAGAAAGAAAGGGGGCTCTTTCTGCTCACAATTCTATTTCCATCATTATCCCTTCCCAAAATCCAGAGAACCAATATGGTCTGGTTCTAGGCCTCAGGCCTAGTTCCTTCACAACACAGCAACACGTACAATCAAGTTGGAGGAACTCAGCAGGTCAGGCAGCATCCGTAGAAACGTTTTGGGCCGAGACTCTTTGTCAGGATGAAGGGTCACGGCCCAAAATGTTGACTGCTCGTTTCCATGGATGCTGCCCGAACTGCTGAGTTCCTCCAGCTTGTTTGCACTTGTTGCTTTGACCACAGCATCTGCAGTGTACTGTGTTGACTCCTTCACAACATAGCTGTCCCCAAGCCTCAGTAGAGGAAATTTAGCCAGAAGTCTCTTCCTCCAGATTTAAATACAGACTCTCTCTGCAGGGATGCCATCCATAAGACCATAAAACATGGGAGAATTAGGCCATTTGGCCCATTGAGTCTGCTCACCTATTCCATCATGGCTGATTTATTATCCCTCTCAACCCCATTCTCCTGCCTTCACCTACTGACTTTTTGATGCCCTGACTAATCAAGAACCTATATATTCAATGCCTTGACCTCCATAGCTATCTGGGGAAATTAATTTCACAGCTTCAGCACCCTTTGGCTGAAGAAATGCTTTTTCATCTCTCCTTCCTTCCTTACTTTAAACCTAGGACCTCATCTTTGATAATCATACCATGTGAAATATATTCAAATTAACCATCTGTATTCCTTTCAAACGCTTAAAGAGTCATCAAACAATATGCATGGGCCCCTGGGCCCAACTCATCCATTTGAATCAAGATGCCCAACCAAGCTAAACACAATTGCCCATGTTTGTCTCATGTCCCCATATCCCTGTCCAAATGTCTTTTAAATGCTGCTGTTACACCTGCCTCAACCACTTCCTCTGGCCACTCGTTCCATATACCCACCACCCTCTGCATGAAGAAGTTGCCCTTCAGGGACCTTTTAAATCTGCCCCCTCTCAGCCCTTTAGTTTTTGATTCTCCTTCCCTGGGAAAAATAAAGGTCACGTACATTCACTCTACTTGTACCCTTCATGATCTACCTGAGAAACGATGTGCTGATATTGGAGATGGTTCAGAGGAAGTTCACAAAAATTATTCCAGGATTGAAAGGAGTGTTTGATAGCTCTGGGCCTGTACTCAATGGAATTCAGAAGAATGGGAGGGGGATCTCATTGAAACCTATTGGATATTGAAAGGTCTCGATAAAGTGGATGTGGAGAGGATATTTCATATAATGGGGGAGCCTAGGGTCACAGCCTCTGAATAGAGGGGCATCCTTTCAGAATGGAGATGAGGAGGAATTTCTTTAGCCAGATTGTTGTGAATCTGTGGAATTCATTGCCACAGATGGCTGTGGTGGCCAAGTCATTGGGTATATTTAAAGCGGCGGTTGATGGGTTCTTGATTAGTCAGGGCGTGAAGCGTTATGGGGTGAAGGGAGCAGATTGGGGCTGCATGGAAAATGGATCAGCCTTGATGAAATGGTGGCCTAGAATGGGCCAACTCTGTTCCTAATTCTTACACCTCTATAATGTCAACCTTCAGTCTATTGCAGTCCAGGAAAGAATAACAAAAAACCATAAGACATTGGAGCAGAAATAAACTATTCTGCCCATTGAGTCTGGTCCAGCATTCCATCATGGCCGACTTATTATCCCTCAGCCCCATTCTCCTGCCTTCCCCCTGTAACTTTTGATGCTCTATCAATCTACATTTTAAATATTCTCAATGACTTGGACTCCACAACCATCCATGGCAATGAATTCCATAGATTCAACATCCTCTGGCTAAAGAAATTCCACCTCATCTCTGTTTTAAGCGGACCCCCCCCCCCCCCCCACCGTAGGAAACATCTTCTCCACATCCACTCTATCAAGGCCTTTCAGCATTTGATAGGTTTCAATGAAATCCAGCCCCCCATTCTTCAAAACTCCAGTGAGTACAGGCCCAGAGCCATCCAACACACTATATTAATCCTATCATTCTTGTGAAACTCTGCTGGATTCACTCCAATGCTAGCTCATCTTTTCTTAGATAAGTGGCCCAAAACTGCTCATAATACTCCAATTGTGGCCTGTCCAATGTCTTAGAAAGACCTAGCCTGCCCAAGCTCATTCTAATAGCTCATGCAATTGAGTCCAGACAACATCTTAGAAATCTTTTCACTCTTTCCAGCTTATAGGCTTCTCTCTTTCTCAGGACTGATGAACAGCCCTCAACATTAACTGTTCCTCCTTCCACAGATGATGCCTGACCTGCTGTGTATTTTTTGGAGGGTCTCAACTCAAAACATCAACTGTTTATTAATTTCCACAGAATACTGCCGGATCTGTTGAATTGCTCCAGCATTGTGTGTGTGTGTTGCTCAGGATTTCCAGAATCTCTTATGTCCAAAATTTTGTTTTTCAAATTTCTGCATTTTCATTTCCATAGTTTGACAGTTTATAATCGCTACATTAGGAAATAAACCAGTTTTCTTTACACACATGATATACACTTAGTGGCCAAGTTATTAGATACCTACCATACCTCAAAGTAGCCACTGAGTGTATGTTCATGGACTTCAAAGTTTGTCATGTTCAGAGATGCTTTTCTTCACACCACTGTTGTAATGTCTGGTTATTTAAGTTATAGAGTCATAGGCATAGAAAAGTACAGACAGAAACAGGACCTTCAGCCCATCTAGTCCATGCCAAATCATTTAAACTGCCACCTTTACTATTGCTTTTCTGTCAGCCTGAACAAGTCTGGCCATTCTCCTCTGACTTACCTTATTAATAAGGCATTTTCGCCCACAGATCTGACACTCACTGGATGATTTTTGTTTCTCGCACTATTCTCTATAAACTCTAGAGACTGTTGTGCGTGAAAATCCCAGGAGATCAGCGATTACTAAGAGACTCAAACCATCCAGTTTGGCACCAACAATCATTCTACAGTCAAAGTCACTTAGATTACATTTCTTCCACGTTCTGTTATTTGGTTTGAACAACTGAAGCTCTTGACCATGTCTGCCTGCTTTGATCTGCTGAGAGCCAGATCAGACATTCAAATCTGGAGATCAAGAATTCTACAAGAGGTGCAGGTATGATCTCTGGAAAGCCATCTCACGGGAAAAATGGAGATTCCCTACTAGGCTGGAATCAACGTGGGATGCTCGACAGCTGTGAACAGGGTTTGAATGCCATAATCTCCTACAAAGTTAAATCTTGCAACATAGGGGACAGCAGAGCTTTGCTTCCAGATGAGTTCAATGTCTTCTTGCTCGCTTTGATCACCAGATCAGGGAGGAACCATCACACATCCCCACGTCTCCTGCTGATCTTTAGGTCCCAGTATCTGAAGATGACATGCAGGCTGCCTTCGAGAGAGTGAATCCAAGGAAAGCATCCGGTCCGTTTGGAGTACCTGGCCAGGTACTGAAGACCTGTACCGACCAGCTGGCTGGTGTATTCACAGATATCTTCAACCTCTCTCTTTGGCAGTGTGTGGTGCCCAAGAAGAGCGTGGTAACCTGTCTAAATGACTATCACCCAGTGGCACTTGCATCCACAGTGATGAAGTGTTTAGAGAGGCTGGTGTTGAAGCACATCAGCTACTGCCTGACTGGCAACTTGGATCCTTTCCAATTCGCTACTGAAGTAACAGCTCTACAGCAGATGCTGTCTCATTGGCTCTTCACGCATCCCTGGCACACCTGGATGGCAAAGACGCATACATCAGGATGCTCTTTATCAATTGCAGCTCAGCACTTAACACCATCAATCCCTTAAAACTAATCAGTAAGATGAAGACGTGGGCTTCAATATCTCCTTGTGCAATCGGATCCTGGATTTCCGCACTTGTAGACCCCAGTCAGTCCAGATCAGCAAAAACATCTCCTCCACAATCTCCATCAGCACACGAGCGCTGTAGGGATGCGTACTTAGCCCCCCACTCTACTCGCTTTACACCTATGACTGTGTGGCTAAGTACAGCACCAACACTGTATACAAGTTTGCTGATGACACCACTGTTGTGGGCTGCATCAAACATGGTGATGAATCAGCATACAAGAGGGAGAATGAAAATTTGGCGAGTAGTGTAGTAACAACCACCTTTCACTCAATGTCAATAAGACTAAGGAACTGATTGTAGACTTTACTAGAAGGAAACCAGAGGTCCATGAGCCAGTAATCAGAGGATCAGAGGTGGAGAGGGTCAGTAACTTTAAATTCCTGGGTGTCACTATCTGAGGATCTGTCCTGGACCCATTATATAAATATAATTTTGAAGAAAGCACGACAGTGCCTGTACTTCCTCAGGAGTCTGTGGAGACTCGCCGTGCTATCAAAAACCTTGGTAAACTTCTCTCATTGTGTGGTGGAAGATGTGCTGACTGGCTGCATTATGGCCTGATATGGGAACACCAATGCCTTTGAGCAGAAAATCTTACAAAAAGGAATGGATTCGGCCTAATACATCACAGGTAAAACTCTCCAAATCAGCTCCATGAAACATTGCTGTAGGAAAACAGCATCCATCATCAAAGATTCTCACCACACAGGCCACTCTGTTTTCTCACTGCTGCCATCATGTAGAAGAGCCTCAGGACTCACACCACCAGGTTCAAGAACAGTTACTACCCCTCAACCTTCAGGCTCTTGAGCAAAAGGGGATAACTACACTCATTTAAGGTCTCTTATCTTATTTCATGCTCATTATTTATTGCTATTTATTTATATCTGCATTTGCATGGTTTGTTAACAGTTTACAGATCCTGTTTACAGTTACTGTTCTATAGATTTGCTAAATATGCCAGAACAAAAATCTCAGGATTGTATGTGGTAACATATACGTACTCTGATAATAAATTTGACTTTGATTCATTGAATTGCTGCCACATGATTGGCTGATTAGATATTTGCATTAATAAGCAGGTGTATATGTAATAAACTGGCCACTCAGTGTAGGTTATTCCATTTGTATTTAGATATTGACGTTGTCTATACCTTGGCCTGTGGCTTGATTATACAACCCGTAATAGGCCCCTCCTTCTTGCCAAACACATTCCAGCCTATTCTATAAAATCCTTTGCTCTCTATTTGGTGTTTTGCAATAAGTTACTCTTTCTCAGCTTTGTTAAATTTTTTAGACCACGTGGGAGGAGACTTACCAGGGTGCCACTCAGCTTGGAGAGCATGTCTAATTAGGATACACTGAGTGAGCTGGGAGCTTTTCTCTTTGCAGTGAACGAGGATGAGAGGTGACGATAGAGGTGTGCAAAATGATAAGAGGCATAGATAAAGTTGATAGCCAGAGACTTTTTCCCCAGGGTAGAAATGGCTAATACGAGAGGATATAATTTTAAAGTGATTGCAGGAAAGTCTAGAGGGGTTGTCAGTGGTAGTTTTTTCTACACAGAGAGTGGTGGTTGTGTGGAACGCCCTGTCGGGGATGATGGTAGAGGCAGATACATTGGGGGCATTTAGATAGGCACACAGAAGATGGAAAAATGAAGGACTATGTGAGGGAAGGGTTAGATTGATCTTAGAATCATTTAAAAGGTCAGCACATTATTGTGGGCTGAAGGGCCTGTATGTGCTGTAATGTTCTCTGTGCTCCGGTTTCCTTCCACTTTTCAGACATACAAAGGTGTTAGTAAATTGTGGCCATACTATTTTGGCAACGGAAGCGTGGTGACACATTTGCACGGTGCCCCTGGCACATCCTTGACACAACTGACACATTTCACAGTATAGATGTACAGTGGAGAGTATATTGACCATCCGCATCACGGCCTGGTATGGAAGCACCAATGGCCTTGAATGGAAAATCCTGCAAAAATTAGTGGATTCAGCCCAGTCCATCACGGGTAAAGCCTTACTCACTATTGAGCAAATCTACACGATGTGCTGTCACAGGAAAGCAGCATCCATCATCTGGATCCCCACCATCCAGGTGTGCTCTCTTCTTGCTGTTGCCATAAGGAAGGTGGTACAGGAGTCTCACCACCAGGTTCAGGAACAGTTACTACCCCTCACCCATCACGATCCTGAACCAAAGGGGACAACTTTACTCAACTCTACCTGCCCCATCACTAAAATGTTCCTTCAAACTATGGACTCAATTACAAGGACTCTGTCTGATATCTATTGCTTATTGTTGGTTCTTCTTTTTGCATTTGCACAGTTTGTTGTCTTCTGCACACTGACTGAATGTTCAAGTTGGGCAGTCTTTCACTGATCCTGGTGTGGTTATTATTCTATAGTCCTACTGAGTATACCCACAGGAAAATGAATCTCAGGGTTGCATTTGGTGACGTACATGTACTTTGAGCTTCGAATCCCTTTCTCTGAGAATAACACTGTCTGCCTTCATCCAATCTACACAAGTCACGATTTTATACACCTCTATAACATCACTCCTCGGTCTCTGGCACTCTGGCAAGCTTGCCCAACCTCTCCCTTTACTCAGGCCTGAGTTTTGGCAACATTCTCGTAAATCTTCTTTGTATTTTCGAGCTTAATGATGTCTTTCCTCCGATAAGGTAGCAAGAACTGTGCTCAATCCTCCACTCCAGGATATTAAAATTGGATTTAATATCACCGGCATATGTCGTGAAATTTGTTGTTTTGAGACAGGCTACATTGCAATACACAATAATAAAAAACTATACATTACAATTAGTATACATAAGTGATTAAATAAGTTGTGCAGAAATAGAGCAGAAAAAGAAATAGTGAGATAGTGTTCATGGGTTCATTGTCCATTGAGAAATTGAATGGCAGAAGGAAAAAAAGCAGTTCCTGAATCATTGAAGTTGTGTCTTTACGCTCCTATACTTCCTCCCTGTTTGCAGAAGTAACTTCTGGGTGATGGGGTTCCTTACTGATGGATCGGGCCTTTTTGAGGCATCGCCTTTTGAAGATGTCCTCGATGCTGGGGAGGCGAGTGCCCATGATGGAGCTGGCTGAGCTGACGACTTCCTGCAGCTTCCTGAAGTCCACTCCAGTAATGGCCCCACAGTCATGGAGAGTCCCATTTGCCAAACCCTTTAGGATATGGCAAAAGTGCTTGGTCTCACAGACAGTTCAAAATCTGTCTAGTCTGCCTCTGTCTGTGAAGTGCAAATATTTTTCATATAGAATAGCAAACCGCAATATTGATTGCTTAAAATAGGGTTGTCCCAATTTTTGTGGTTTCTGAGTCAGTGTTAGGGCTACATTCAGCAGCCAAGAAAGCCTAAAGTCCACCTCCTTTCACAATCCACTTTGCCTGATACTTATCTCCGTATTGTGGTATAAATGGTGAGGTTTAAGGTTAGTCCATCAAAAATAGCAGGAGTATTTACCAGTAATGGCTCACCCCGACATCAGATGGAAATAATCAAAGTGCTCCATAGTTACACTGCAATCACAGTCTGACCACTGTGGCTTGTGGCTATTGATTTCCACAGGTGTACAGTGGAGAGTGTTTTAACTGGTTGCATCATTGTCTGGTATGGAGGCTGCAACTTACAGGATCAGATAAAGCTGCAGAACGTTGTAACTCAGCCAGCTCCGTCATAGGTACTAACCTCCCCAGCATGGAGGACAACTTCAAAAGGCAATGCCTCAAAAAGGCAACATCCATCACTGAGGACCCCCATCACATATACTATAACCATAACAATTACAGCATGAAAACAGGCCATCTCGGCCCTTCTAGTCCGTGCCGAATGCTTACTCTTACCTAGTCCCACCGACCTGCACTCAGCCCATAACCCTCTATTCCTTTCCTGTCCATATACCTATCCAATTTTTTTTTTTAAATGACAATATCAAACCTGCCTCTACCACTTCTACTGGAAGCTCGTTCCACACAGCCACCACTCTGAGTAAAGAAGTTCCCCCTCGTGTTACCCCTAAAACTTTTGCCCCCAACTCTCAACACATGTCCTCTAGTTTGAATCTCCCCTACTCTCAATGGAAAAAACTTATTCACATCAACTCCATCTATCTCCATCTATCCCCCTCATAATTTTAAATACCTCTATCAAGTCCCCCCTTAACCTTCTACGCTCCAAAGAATAAAGACCTAACTTGTTCAACCTTTCCCTGTAACTTCAGTGCTGAAACCCAGGTAACATTCTAGTAAATCTCTGTACTCTCTCTATTTTGTTGACATCTTTCCTATAATTCGGTGACCAGAACTGTACACAATACTCCAAATTCGGCCTTACCAATGCCTTGTACAATTTTAACATTACATCCCAACTCCTATACTCAATGCTCTGATTTATAAAGGCCAACATACCAAAAGCTTTCTTCACCACCCTATCCACATGAGATTCCACCTTCAGGGAACTATGCACCATTATTCCTAGATCACTCTGTTCTACAACTCATACTCTTCTCATTACCACCATCAAGGAGGTGATATAGGAGCCTGAAGGCACAAACTCAACAATTCAGGAACAGCTTCTTCCCCTCTGCTATCAGATTACTGAATGGACAATGAATCCATGAACACTACCTCACTTCTTTTGTTTTATTTTTGCACTACTTACTAAGTTTTATATTCATTTCTTATTGTAATTTATAGTACTTTATGTATTGCACTGTACTGCTATCACAGAACAATAAATTTCATAAATATCAGTGATAACAAACCTGCTTCTGACACAGCTATGAGTAAGTTTTTCATTGCACCTGTGCACACATGGACTTGTGCACATGACATTAAACTCGACTTTGACCTTGACTTTGAGGTTAAGTGACCACAGAGCATCTGAGTTATTGTTAGAACAGGGCCACCCTATCACTTTCCCCATCAGACAACATCCACATCATCCATCAACTTCATTCAAGAGACTAAACTGATTGGTGACGATATCAGCTGGCCTTTATATATATATATATGCCTCAAGATATCAGACTTATCTCGTGATCTTTAGACCAATGATGACTCAGCTTGTTGGGTATGTAAGACAGAACTCTAGATACACGTCAGTTTTCAGGGATGGGAAAGGTTTAGAGGGTGTGCCCAAGTTCCCAAAATGTCAGCCAAGTCACATAGAACATCTTGCTTCAAGCCACTTTTCAATGAGTATCCCTGGAAATAAAATCCATCAGGCCATAAGATCTAGGAGCAGAATTAAGCTATTGACCTGATTGGTCTGCTCTGCCATTGATCTTGGCTGATTTTTCAGCCCCACTTTCCCAAAAAACTCCATCATGGATGGTCCAAAGACCAGCCGTGAAAGGAGGAGGGTTGGGCATGGGGCTAAAAACCTCTTCCCATAAAAAGCCAGAGCTACAGAAACACCAACAGAAGCTCCAAACATCTCATTCCTGGGAGAGGAAGGATACACCAAGACGATGGGCTATACCTGTAGACAACAGAAAGACTGGCCCAGGACAGAGGACTCTGGTGAGCAGCCTGTGACCATAGTAGGGGTGATGGGTGGGCTTAAGAAGAAGAAAATTTTTCCCCGTAATCCTTAACTTCCTTACAATCAAGAACTGATCAATTCCTGTCTTAACTACTCCCAAAGAATTGGTCTCCACAGCCGTCTGTGGCAATGAATTCCAAAGATTCATCACCCTCTGTCTGAAGAGCTATCTCCTCAGCTCAGTTCTAAAGGGGAGCCCCTTCATTCTGAGGCTGAGCCCTCAGATCCCCTGGACTCTCCTACAAATGGAAACCTCTATTCAGGCCTTCCAGTATCCAGCAGGTTTCAATGAGATTCCCACTTCATCCTTCTGAACTCCATTAAATACAAGCCCAAAGACATCAAATGCTCCTCAGAGAATGTTGAATCTTCGTGGGTGCAGTTAAGAAACTGCAAGGGTGGAAAAACCATTATGGGAATCATATATAGGCCTCCAAATAGTGGCCAAGATGTGAGGTTGAGATTGCAAAGGGAGCTGGAAAGGGCATGTAATAAAGGTAATGGGGGACTTCAATATGCAAGAAGATTGGGAAAAATCAGGTTGGTGTCGGATCATAAGGGGGGGATTTGTTGAGATGGCTTTTTAGAACAGCTTGTGCTTGAGCCTACAAAGGGAAAGGCCATCTTGTATTGGGTGTTGTGTGACAACCCTGATCTTATTAGGGAGCTTAACGTAAAGGAACCCTCAAGAGGCAGTAATCAGAATGTGATTAAATTCATACTGCAATTTGAGAGGGAGAAGCATAAGTCACATGTATCAGTATCATAATGGAATAAAGAGGCATGAGAGAGGAACTTGCCCAGGTGGAGTGGAGGAGGATACTGGGTGTTCGCAGAGCAGACTTGGCTGAAGTTTCTGGGAATAGTTTACAAGGTGCAGGATAGATATGGCCCACAGAAGAAGTTCTCTAATGGCAGGGTAGGCAACTGTGTTTGACAAGGGAGTTTAAGGACTAAATAAAAGCTAAGGAAAGGGGATACAAGGTAGCAAAAGTGAGTGGGAAGCTTTTAAAATCCAACAAAAGACAACTAAAAAGCAAAAGGGGAAGGATGAAATATGAGGACAAACTAGCCAATAATATAAAGCAGGATACTAAAAGTTTTTTCAGTTATATGAAGAGTAAAAGGGAGGTGAGAGTTGATATTGAACCACTAGAAAATGATGCTGGTGAGGTGGTAATGGGGGACAAAGAAATGGCAGATGAACTTAATGGGCACTTTGCATCATTCTTCTCTCTGGAAGACATTATCAGTGTGCCAAAGGTAGATGAGTGCCAGGGAGCAGGAGTGAGTGCCATTGCTATTACAAAAGAAAAAGTGCTAGACAAATTCAAAGGTCCAGATGGACTACATCCCAGAGTCCTGAGAGGGGTTACTGAAGAGATAATGGGTACATTGGTCATGATCTTTCAAGAAGTACTTGATTCTGGAATGGTCCCTGAGGAATCAAAAATTGCAAATGTCACTCCACTCTTTAAGAAGGGAACAAGGCAAAAGAAAGGAAATTACAGGCCAGTTAGCCTAACCTCAGTGGTTGGGAAAGTGTTGGAGATGATTATTAAGGATGAGGTTTCAAGGTACTTGGACTAATGGTAAAATAAGTCAAAGTCAGCATGGCTTCTGACAAATCTGCTAGAGATCTTCGAGGAAGTACCAGCAGCATGGACAAAGGAGAGGCAGTGGATGTCATTTACTTGGATCTTCAAAAGGCATTTGATAAGGAAAGATACTGGCATGGATAGGGGAATGGCTGACAGTCAGGAGGCAGCAAGTGGGAATAAAGGGGGCCTTTTCTGATTGGCTGCCAGTGACTAGTGGTGTTTCTCCGGGGTGAGTATTGGGACTGCTTCTTTTCAATCATTGTTTGTCAATGATTTAGATAATGGAATCGATGGCTTTGTGACGTGAAGATAGGTGGAGGGGTAAGTACTGCTGAGCAAACCATGTGATTGCAGCAGGACTTAGACAAATTGGAAGAATGGGCAAAAAAAGTGGCAGATGGAATACAGTGTTGGGAAATGTATGAATGCATTTTGGTGCAGACTTATCTAAATGGGGAGAAGTTTCAAACATCAGAGGTGCAGAGGGACTTGGGAGTCCTCATGCAAGACTCCTAGAAGGTTCATTGACAGGTTGAGTGCAGTAAAGAAGGCAAATGCAATTTTGGCACTTTCTTCAAGGGTAATAGAATATAAAAGCAAGGAGATAATGCTGAGGCTTTAAAAGACACTAGTCAGGCTGCACTTGGAGTATCATCAACAGTTTTGGGCCTTTATCTCAGAAAGGATGTGTTGTCATTGGAGAGGGTTCAGAGGAGGTTCATGAGGATGATTCTGGGAATGAAGGGGTTAACACATGAGCATTGGGCAGCTTTGGGCCTATATTCACTGGAGTTTAGAAGAATGTGTGGAGATCTTTTTGAAGCCTACCAAATATTGAAAGGACTATACAGGATGGATGTGGAGAGGATGTTTCCTGTGGTGGGGTGTCCAGAACTAGAGAGCACAGCCTCAAAATTGTGGGATGACCTTTTAGAAGAGGCAAGGAGTAGTGAATCTGTGAAATGCTCAGCAACGGACTGCAGTGGAGGCCAAGTCCATGGGTATATTTAAAGGGGAAGTTGATAGTTTCCTGATTGGTCAGGGCATAAAGATTATGGCAAGAAGGCAGAGTGTAGTGAGTTCCAGGTCGTGAACAGGTTCTGAATGTGACTTTGAGTATGCAAGTGTGAGTTTCAGCATGTGAGTGAGTTTCAGCACCTGAGTGTGAATTTTAGTGTAAGAGTGTAAGCTTCAGGTTGTGAGCTTCAGTGTGTGAACAGGTTCTGAACGTGACTTTGTGTGAGTTTGAGTGTGAACACGAGTTTCAGTGTGTGAACAGATTCTGAATGTGACTCTGAGTGAGTTTGAGTGTGAACACGAGTTTCAGTGTGTGAACAGGTTCTGAACGTGACTCTGAGTGTGAGTTTGAGTGTGAACACAAGTTTCAGTGTGTGAACAGATTCTGAATGTGACTCTGAGTGAGTTTGAGTGTGAACACGAGTTTCAGTGTGTGAACAGGTTCTGAACGTGACTCTGAGTGTGAGTTTGAGTGTGTGAGTGAACAGGTGATTAGATTCAGTGTGAGTGAGTGTTGCTCACATCTGAGGGGAACCTGGGTGGGTTTCTCCCCGAGAACCCACCTGAAGCCTCGGCAATGTAGGTTCTGCTGGCTGTAACCGAGTGAAACTGGGCAAACCTTGTGTCCCAGATGCTCTTGTTCAGTTTGGAATGGAGCACTGAAGATCTGCCTGCACAGATTTTACAGGAGCTCCCCTGAGCAACACTCATACATTCCTGCTGGGCAAATTGCAGACTTTAGATTCCAGATCTATTTATCACACCCATGTCGAAATGCACATTGAAATGCATAATTAGCATTGACAACCAACACACCCAAGAATGTGTTGGGGGCAGCCCGCAAGCGTCACCACATATTCCAGGGCCAACATAGCAAACTCCGAATGTGCAGCAGAACAACACAAGCAACATTACAGAACAACTCAAGGCAACAACAGCAAAACAAGGCCTTTTCACACCCCTCACACAGAGACAAGCACTGAACCCCAAGACCTCTTTCAGACCTCTAACCCCGAGGCCAGGACTCCTAGACTCACAGTTCCTTGCCTAGATTTCTTCAGCATCAACTCATAAACCACCGTCAATAAGGAGATGGGCAGCAAGCTCTGGAGAACAGGACGTGCTGCCATTGGAGAGGGTCTAGAGAAGGTTCATGAAAATGATCCTAGGAATTAAATGGTTGACATATGAGGAGTGTTTGATGATCCTGGGCCAGTACTCACTGTAGTTTAGAAGAATGGGGGGGGGGGGTGCGATCTCATTGAAACCTACCAAATATTGAAAGGTCTCGATACAGTGGATATGAATTGACTGTTTCTGATAGTGGGAGAGTCTAGGACCAGAATACAAGGATGTCCCTTTAAAACAGAGATGAGGAGTAATTTCTTTAGCTGGAGGGGGTGAATCTGTGGAATTCATTGCCACAGGTGTCTGTGGAGGGCAGGTCACTGGGTATATTTAAAGTGGAGGTTGATAGTTTCTTGATTAGTCAGGGTGTCAAATGTTATGGGGAGAAAGCAGGAGAATGGGATTAAGACAGACAATAAATCAGCCATAATGGAATGGCAGAACAGGCATGATGGGCTGAATGGCCTAATTCTGTCTATGGTCTAACAGAATACCCTATGGGTGCCCTCCAGGTCACACACCATTTCATATGGAAGCATGTCATCTACCCTTGCTGAGTTTAAGTGCTGGAATCTCATTTCACTAGAAGCTCTGCCATGGCTCAACACTATTTTTGCAAAAGCAATTAGATAAGGAAATAAATTCTAGCCTTTCCAACATTCAGATACTACAGATTAATAACAAAATAGAAAATATATTTTATTCTATCCAAGTCAACACACACAAAATACTGGAGGAATTCAGCAGGTCGGGCAGCATCTATGGCAATGAATAAACAGTCAACGACTCAGGCTGAGACCCTCCTTCAAGACTGGAAAAGGAAGGGGCCAGAAGGCAGAATAGAAAGGTGGGGGGAGAGGAAGGAGAAGGTGAAAGGTGAAGCCAGGATGAAAAGGATGAAGTAGGAAGCTGGGAGGTGATAGTCCTGTTCGGTCCTGCTCACCTGACCCAGAACATCCAGCTGTCAAATGTCATCCATTTTCATCTGCTGAGGGAACTTTCTGCCATCATCCTGGTTGCAGTGGACATTCTACCTTAGGCCAGCATCAGGCTGACACTGGAGGAGCTGAGTAATATCATCAGCAGCTACAAAACAACTCCTGCCTAAGCAAGGACCTGGACCCCTCTACAGTTTGCCTATCAATGGGTCTACAGTGGGTGTGATCACACTGGCTCTCTACTCAGCTTGGTTCAACCCGGACAATAGTAGTACCTATATCAGGCTACAAGCAAGTGAAAAATCTGCAGATTCTGGAAATCCGAGAAACACACACAAAATGCTGGAGGAACTCAACAGGCCAGGCAGCATCTATGGAAAAAAGTGCAGTTGACATTTTGGCAGAACTGGAGAAAAAAAAGCTGATTGTGTGGCTCGGCACAGCCCAAATGTCATCCATAAATTTGCCAACAATACAACTATTGCTAACAGAATTTCACATGGTGATGAGAAAGTGTAGAGAAACAAGATAGGTGGTTGAGTGATGTCATAGCTATAGCCTTACATTCAACGCCAGTAAGACCAAGGAGTTGATTGAGGACTTCAGGAAGGGGAAGTCAAGGAAAACCACACTAGTCTTCATCGAGAGATCAGAAGTGGAAAGTGAGAGCTGTCCCAACATCTGAGGGTCTATCTTGGGCCCAACACATTGATACAATTACAAAGAAGACACAACAGTGGCTATATTTCATTAGGAGTTTGAGGAAACCTGGTATGTCACCAAAGACACTTGCAAATTTCTACAGATGCATCATGGAGAGCATTCTAACTGGCTGCATCACCATCCGGTATTGAGGGGCCACTGTACAAAATTGAAATAAACTGCAGAAAGTTGTAAATTCACCAACTTCATCATGGGCTCTAACCTCCCCAGCATCAAGGACATCTTCAAAAGGCAATGCCTCAGAAAGGTGGCATCCATCATTAAGGATGCCAATTACCCAGGACACACCCTCTTCTCATTGTCATTCTCAAGGGGGAACCAAAAGACACGCACTTAATGTTTCAGGAATGTGGTGAACTACATATACCTATCTGGACACGCCCCCCCTCCTGTAGTTCCTCCCACAAACCCCGGTATAAAGGCGATTGGGGCCTGAGCCCTGCCTCTCAGTCTCCAGGATGTAGCATGGTGGTCAATTGCTGTTTGTTCTTTCTTCCAGTCAATAAAAGCCGATATCTCGCCTCACATCTCAGAGAGTTATTGATGGTGCATCAAGGAACAGCTTCTTCCCCTCCACCATCAGATTTCTGAATGGACAGTGAACCAATGAACACGGTCTCCCTAGTTTGCTCCCTTTTTGCACTACTTAATTAATTTACATATATATTTCCTTTTGTAATTTATAGTTTTTTTTATTATGATGCAAAACAACAATTTTCATGATACATGCCTGTGATATTAAACCTGACTCTGATTTGGATGGGTGGAAAAGGTAAAGGGCTAGAGAAGAAGGGATCTGATAGAAGAGGTGAGTGGACCCTGGGAGAGAGGGAAGGAGGAAGGACACGAGGGGAGGTGATAGGCAGGTGAGGAGAAGAGGTAAGAAGCAAGAGTGGGAGATAGAAGAGGAGAGGGGGAGGGAAAAATACTATTAAGTTGAAGAAATCAATATTCATACCATCAGGGTGGAAGCTGCCCGGACGGAATATGTGGAGTTTCTCCTCCAATGACTTTGGAGGAGTGGCCGCATTATGCCAGAAGAGGAGGCCATGGACTGACATGTTGGGATAACAGTTTAAATGGTTGGCCACCGGGAAATTCAAACCTCCGTGTGTTTACTGCTCCTCGGTGAGACACGTGGCAGTAATCCACATTGCAATCCATCTGTTGTTTCTTAATTATTCAGATTAATTAGTGTAAATCCACCTAAAAGCAATCTGTTTTCAACTTATGTTCAAGAGAAGCTTTGTGTCATGAAGCAATTTTATGCTATGCCACTAATAACAGTCAAAGGAATGTAGGTCCCTGTGAAACAATTTCTAAAGCGTGAGGAACTTTCATTTTTCATCGCAATCTCTCTGGCAATGATCAGTCTGTGGAAATAACCAGCAACTGATTTCATCACTCACACTCAGTAAGTTTGCAGTTTGCATGCAAATTCCACTCCAATATTCACCAAACCTTTAAAACTATGGAGCGGCCTGGCAGTGTAACAGTTTGCACAATGCTTTACAGGGCTAGCTGTAGAATCAGTGTTCAATTCCCACTGTCTGTAAGGAGTTTGTACAGGAGGGGATATAATTTTAAGGTGATTGGAGAAAAGTGTAGGGAGGATGTCAAGGGTAGAAGTTTTACACAGAGAGTGCTGGATGTAGGGATCACACTGCCAGGGGTGGTAGTAGAGGCAGATACACTAGGGACTAGATAGGGTGGATGTGGAGAAGACATTTCCTATGGTGAGGGTATCCAGAACTTGAGGGCACAGCCTCAAAATTGAGGGGTAACCTTTTAGAACAGAGGTAAGGAGGAATTCTTTTAGCCAGAGAGTAGTGAATCTGTGGAATGCTCTGCCACAGGCTGCAGTGGAGGCCAAGTCTGTGGGTATACTTAAGGCAGAAGTTGATTGTTCCTGGATTGGTCAGGGCACCAAAGGATGTTGAGAGAAGGCAGGTGTATAGGGTAGAGTGGGATTTGGGATCAGCCATGATGGAATAGCAGAGCAGACTCGATGGGCTGAATGGTCTAATTCTGCTTCTTTGTCTAATGGTCTTGTGGAGATTTAAGAGAATCTTAGATAGTTACATGGATGATAGAAATTTGGAGGGCTATGTAGGAGGGAAGGGTTAGATTGATCTTAGAGTAGGTTAAACGGTCAGCACAGTATTGTGGACCAACGGGCCAGGACTGTGTTGTAATGACTTCTGTTCTATGTTCTGTGGAATGCATTGTTCAGAGAAACATTAGATGAGGCCGGATGTGGCGGTAATCACTGACAATCTACTAACACTAAACAGGATCAAAAATTTTAATATAATGTGAAGTCTTATGTCCTGAAGTAAATGGTTATGTAACATTGTCAGCAATAAAGAAATTCTATAACCATCTCTTGCAGAGTTAAGTGTGCATAGCTTTAACACACATAAGATTCCTCCCACACACATCAATCAACAAAACTACAATAATCCTTCACTTCCAGTATGAACCAGTGAAAATCACGTATTTCAAGGCAGCTTTACCTCTTGTTCCATACTCCACAGCTTTAGATTCCCTAGCTGAGAGACAGAATCTCTACATGATAAAATGCGCTGTCAGACATCAAATAAAGTGATTTTCCTCCTCTTGTAGCAGTCCCCCCCCCCCCACGTGGGAAGCACATTAGGACTGTACAGTTGTCACATTTGATCACTGGCAGCAATCTGCGAGTCTGCCAAGGGACAACACTTTGCTCAACACTTCCACTACTCTTGTCACAAAAGATGGGATTTCCAGTAGCCACCCATTTCACTTCAGCTTCCCATTCCCCTCCTAACACATCAGTTTATGGCCTCCTCCACTGTCATAATGAGGCCACACTCAGGCTGGAGGAACCACACCTCATATTCCATTTGGATAGCCTCCAACCTGACGCCACTAACATCAATTAATTCCAACTTCTGGCAATTTGTGACCCTCCCCTTCTCATTTCCTCATTCTGGTTCCCCTCCCATCCATTCTCTTGTCTCCTCCCTCCAGGTCCCCTCTTCCTTCCCTTTCTCCCATGGTCTACTCTCCTATCAAATTCCTTTTTCTTCAGAACTTTTCCTCTTCCACCTATCAACTCTGAGCTTCTTGCTTCACGTTGCCTCCACTTCCTCAGCCCATCCAGCTGGCTTCACTTGTCACCTGCCAGCTTGTCCTACATCCCCTCCCTGCACCTTCCTATTCTGGTTTCTTCCCCCATTCCTTTCCAGTTCCAATGAAGGGTCTCAGTGCAAAATGCCAGCTGTTTATTCCCCTTCATTGATGCGGCCTAGGAGTTAGGGGTCAGATTAGAGCTTAGGGACAGGGATGTGGGGAGTTAGAGGTCAGGTCAGAGTCTAGGCCTCAACTCCATGTTCTGTGTTTGAGAGCAGCAATAGCATATTGGTTAGCATAGGGCCATTACAGCCAGTGGGTCGGAGTTCAGAGTTCAATCCTGGTGTTATCTGTGAGGAGTTGTACATCCTTCCTGTGGAATGCATGGGTTTTCTTCAGTCTCCTCTCACAGTCCAAAGACATGCCAGGTAGTAGGTTAATTGGTCATTGTAAATTGTCCTGTGATTCCGCTTGGATTAAATCGGGGGTTCTAGGCAGTGTGGCTCGAGGGGATGAAAGAGCCTATTCCGAACTGTATCTTTGACAAATATAGATTTAGATTATACAAAATTTTTTAAAAAGTGACCTAGTGAAGGACACATTGAGCTGGCAAGTGCTATGAGCAAAGACCAGTGAGTAACAGCCCCACTGGGATCAGCGAGATCGGAGGTCCATGCGGGCTGGAGGTAGCGATCCCCTGGGTGTGCAATTCCAGCAAACCTAGAGTTTGAAGCCTGGTGTTCGGGGTCCTATTATTCACGGGTCCTGGGGTCGATACTGAAGATTGAAGCCCGGAGGTCAATCCAGACCTTCTACTCAAGTCCAATGACCAAGTCTCTGGGACTGAGTCCATTTGAGGCTGGAGCCCTGGCCTGTCCTGCAGTTGGAAGTTTTTCAGTGTGTGAGTGGCTGGGTAGTGGGCTTGTTTTGTTGTTGCTGCTGTTGTTCTGCTGAACATTATGGGTCTGCCATGTTGGATGGTCAAGAGTCTTAGTTGCTCAGAGTAACCATCAGAATGGGGAAGAAATGTGTTCAAAGTGATTTGAACTGTGGAATGATTGTTGGTTCCAGATGGGGTGGTTTGAATATATCAGTAACTGCTGATCTCCTGGGATTTTCACACACAACAGTTTCTTGAGTTTACAGAGAATGGTGTGAAAAACAAAAAAAACATACAGTGAATGGTGGATCTGTGGGTGAGAATGTCTTGTTAATGAGAGAAGTCAGAAGAGAATGGCCCGACTGGATCAAACTGACAGGAAGGTAATGGTATCCCAAATAACTTGCATTATATCAGAGGTGTGTAGAAGAGCATCTCTGAACCACGTGGATCTACGAAGTGGATGGACTGCAGCACTAGAAGACCACAAACATACAACAAATGGCCACTAAATTCAGTTCAGGAGGTGTCTAATAAAGTGGCCACTGAGTGTAGAAATCTGAATGATGTCTAATCAATATTCAACTTCCAAAACCCAAAGAGTTTATTGTGAATTAGATCTCAAACCATTGTGCGCAGCTTTGCTTCAGAGACATGGCTGGCTAGTCATTTAATTGCTTATAAGATTTACAAGGAAGATTAATTGAACAAGAAAAGATTCTAGTCTGGTTAAATAAATCTTTCTAAATCTGCTTTGTTCAGTCATCTGGATTGAGCCCTGAATACTTAAATAGCATTTAAAAATAGACACTTAATTCACAAACAGAAAATTGTCTGCAATCTGTGAGATAGGAGGATTGAAGTAAACTGCTGAGTTGTAAACACAGTCAGCTCCATCATGGGCACTAGCCTCCAGAATATCCAGGACATCTTCAAGGAGCGATGCCTCAAAAAGGATCCCCCATCACCCGGTACATGCCCTCTTTTCATTGCAATCATCAGGAAGGAGGTACAGGAGCCTGAGGGCACACACTCAATGATTCAGGAACAGTTCCTTCCCCTCTGCCATCTGATTTCTGAATAGACATTGAACCCATGAACATTGCCTCAACTATTTTCTACTTTCCTTTTTGCAGCCTGTCCTGCAGTTAGAGGTTTATCTGTGTGAGTGGTTTAGTAATATTTACTAAATTTGAATATACATTAAATTTAAGTGAGGAAGGGTCTTGATCTGAAACATTATGTTTCATAAGGAAGGCGGGCTCTGTCGTGGGCAAAGTACTGGAGAGTTTAACATCGGTAGCTGAGTGAAGGGCGCTGAGTAGGCTACGGTCAATTATGGAAAACCCTGAACATCCTCTACATAGCACCATCCAGAGACAGAGAAGCAGTTTCAGCGACAGGTTACTGTCGATGCAATGCTCCTCAGACAGGATGAAGAGGTCAATACTCCCCAATGCCATTAGGCTTTACAATTCAACTGCCAGGACTTAAGAACTTTTTTTAAAGCTATTATTAATGCTTTTTGAGTTAGTGATTTAGATGCATATCATATTATTACTGAGTTAAGTATTGTATGTAATGAGTTTTTGCTACAACAAGTGTATGGGACATTGGAAAAAATGTTGAATTTCCCCATGGGGATGAATAAAGTATCTATCTATCTATCTATTAATTCCATTTCTCTTCCCACAGATGCAGACTGATGTTTCCAGTGTTTGATATATACATACACACACACACGTTTATTTATTGATTGAGTTTATTGGTCAAGTGCCCAGCCCGATTTAACCCGAGCCTAATCATGGGACAACTTACATTGACCAATTAACCTACCAAGCGGTACATCTTTGGGCTGTGTGAGGAAATGGGAGCACCTGGAGGAAACCCATGCAGTCACTATGTGAATGATGATGAACCCGATTCTGATATGGGTCTCTATTGTGGACTGAGAGTGGGAAGGGGGCAGGGAGGGGAAAATCATGGTTGGGAAAAAGGGAAAGGAGAAGGGAGGGAGCACGAAACACTAGAGAGACACTCTAATGATCAATAAATTAGTTGTTTCGAATCAAGTGACCTGGCCTGGTGTCTCAGTGCTGGGCGTGTCTACACTCACACCATCCCCACCCCAGCACTACTTCTCTGCCACTTGTCCCACACCCCTCCCACGGTGCTCCACCCTCACCATTTCCAACACCCTTTGCTCCCACCAGATTTACGAACTTGCTGCTCCACTTTGACAAATACATTTCTGTGCAAACCTGAGGCACCGTAGGTATATGTGCCCAAGACTTTTGTACACTAAATGTAAAATGTGCAAGACATTGAATTTAAAAAAGTGTGAAAAGGAATAACAAGGTAGTTATCATGGGCTCGTGGACCTGATAGCAGAGGGGAAGCAGCTGTTCCTGAATCACTGGGTGTGTCTTCAGGCTCCTGTACCCCTCCCTGATGATAGGATTGAAAAGAGGACACATCCCGATTGGTCAGGATCTTTAGTGACAGATGCCAACTCCTTGAGGAACTGCCTCTTGAAGATGTCATCGACGGAGGTGAGGGTTGTCCCCATGATGGAGATGGCCAAGTCAACAACCCTCTGCAGCCTCTTGTGATGCTGGGCACTGGGGCCTCCCTGCCAGACAGTGACGAAACCAGTCAGAATGCTTTCCACTGTATATCTGATTTGGTAAATCGGTTCACTGAGCTACAATGAAAATCTTTGTTTTGAATGCCATTCAGACAGACCATTTCATTGCAACTATAGGAATTTGCAAGAACCTTTGAAATTCTGCATTGAAAAGCATTGTGACATTTATAAATGGGTGGGATTCCCCTTCTTCCCACACTAGATATCATATGCTTTCACCAAGTAGCAATTGCTGTTGGAAAGTTTCCCTCAACACTTCAAATCTCACCAATGGAAAGAGGAATTTGTTGTTATTGATTTCATATTCAACAACTTGTTTCAGAAATAAGGAAGATGATTTTAAAACTGAATTTGCTCAACAAGGAGTCTGCATAGCTCAGCAAGCAGGCATTCAGATGAAAATGAAAACAAAAGACAGTGTAGAAATCTAAAATAAAAATGGCAAATACTGGAAACACTCCTCAGGTCAGTCTGCATCTGTGGGAAGAGAAATGGGATTAATGTTTCAGATCAAGACCCTTCCTCAGAACAGGGACTCAGTAGGAGTCAGGACTTGGGCAGTCAGTTCCAACAATCTCAAGTTTTTGGAGTGGAGATAACATGTTGTGGATGGTTTTTGCTGCAAAAGGAGGAGGATTAGGCATAGGGTTAGCAACCCATCAGGTAAAAACCCAAAGCTGCAGAAACGCCAACAGAAGCTCCAAAGATCTTATCCCTGGGTGAGGAAGGATCTTCAATGGGCTACACCTTGAAAGACTGGAAGGCTGGCCCAGGGCAGAGGATTCTGTGAGCTGTGTAGGGGTGACAGGCTTAGGGAGAAAAGAGACAGATTGTGGAACAATCGGGTCACGTTTTCAGTCCTGTCCTCTGGGACAGTCTATGTGGTGTTTGCACATTCTCCCTATGACCACGTGGGTTTCCCCTGGGTTCTCTGGTGTCCTCCCTCACACACAAGGTGTACAGACTAACGGAGCTGGATACTGCAAATTGCTTCTTGTGTGTAGATTGGTGGGGGGGGGGGTGACATAGACCATCTATGGGGGGGGGGAGCTCTGTAGGTGAAAAATAAAATGGGAATAATACAAGCATTAGTCTGATGACTGGCATTGTTTCAATGGGCCAAAGGGCTGTATAATCCATGACATGACTACCTGCTGACCAAGGCCAAAGGGCGAGGTATCCAACATTCAGGAAGGACAAGCGAGAAGATGGTGGTGGGCTGATATTATTTGGGTGGGGGATTGAGGTCAATGCGAGGGACGTTGGTGTGGGATCTGTATGGGTGAAGCAAGAAACGTCAAAGGGCAGGAGATGCTGAAGAAGGGGTTTATCTATAGACTCAGAAACATTGGTGATGAGAAATGGTCAGAATTGTCAAAAATGTGCAGAGAGAGAATGAGACAACAGCACTTCCTTAGGTTATATTGGCTGTTAACACTAACAACACGTTACTCTATGAATCTACCAGTCATTACAGTTCCCTTGCACAATCAGAATCAGGTTTAATATCACCAACATGTCATAAAATTTGTTTCTTTGCGGTGGCGGTAGAGTGCAATATACAAAATCACTACTGTACTGGGCACAAGTCTCATGCAGTTAGATACAAGTGCCTAGGAGTTTTACACAATATTGCAAGTTAGTGATAATAAATCTGATTTGATTCTTAAGATAATCATCCAAAACAAAATGCTTCAATATAACAAAATTACTTTAAATTTCAATAGTAACACAAGGACAAGATGAAAATAGAAAATTAACTACCTTAGCTCAGGGGAGAGGTATATTAATAGATCATTCAGCGAATCATTAGAAAGATTGCATTAGCAAGAAAGATTTCTTTGATGTGAAAGCTAATGAAGAGATCTCAGACTGCTTTACATGGATTTAATTAAATTTGTTGTGTAAGGAGGAGGACGGTTGGTTATGCAGAGCAGTGTTCTTCCAGTAATAGTGTGGTGAATCAACAGCAACGATGGTTGTGGGGAAGCTCACTAATAAGCTCTTTGACAGCTGGAAGGCTTGCAAACAACATACATATTGAGAACAAAGCCAAAAAGGACACCATTCATGATGGAATCATCACCAACAACAGTGTTGTTAACATTGCACTTAAGAGCCAACTGATGTTCAAAAACTGCCTGGAAAAAAATTAAGTATTTGAACAAACAATCAGGCCACTCAGCCCACAGGTCTGCTCCATTCCATCATAGCTCATTTATTTCAACCACAATTTCCCTCTGTCCTAATCACACCCTGACCCCACAAACACCACAGCTAGTTGTGACCATGTCCATTCCAAATCCAGACTGACCTGATGGTCAACATTCTGGTCTTAGGGTTCCAATGTCTAGCTCACTTCATCCTCCTGCCTCCCACCACCCACGCCAACAACACCTCCCACCAGTCCAGTCTCTCTCCCCTGCATCCACACTCTGCACTGTACACACAGGAGGTTCTGTAGATGCTGGAAATACTCCCCTCCCCCCTGCACACAGGAGATTCTGTAGATGCAGGACACACAAACTCAGCAAGTCCAGAGCACACCTATGAAGGGGAATGAAGAGTTAATATTTCAGCCTGGGATCCCAAAAGGTGAATTCTGCTTTGATATAGGGGCTTGGCCCAAAATGCCAACTACTTATATGAAGTTCAATGTTCAAATTTATTATCCATGATGTATACCATGTACAGTGCTGTGTAAAAGTCTCAGGCACAGATACATAGCTAAGGTGAAGACTTTTGCAGAGTACTGTAGTAATTTTATGTATTGCACTGTACTGCTGACACAAAAAATAATTTCATGACATGTGTGAGTGATGATAAACCTGATTCTGATATAGGTCTCTATTGTGGACTGAGAGTGGGAAGGGGGCAGGGAGAGAGGAATCATGGTTGGGAAAAGGGGAGAGGGGAGGGAATGGGAAAAATCAGAGAGACATTCTGTAATGATCAATTTACCAATTGTTTAGAATCAAATGACCTTGCCTGGTGTCTCAGGGCTGGGTGAGTCTGCACCCGCCCCTCATGCCACTCTTTCTCTGCCCCCGTCTCACACCCTTCCCACGTGCTCCACACTCACCATTCCCAACATCCTTTACTCCCACCAGATTTACAAACTTGCTCTCCACTCTATGGTGAAAACAACAGTACTGTGCAAAAGTCTTAGGCACCATAGCTATGTACTGTATATATGTGCCCAAGACTTTTGCACAGTACTGTACAACATTGAGATTAGTCTTCTTGCAGGCACTCACAAAACAAAGAAATAAAACAGAATAGAATTCACAATTCTATTCCATTCAGTGCTGAGGCAAGAGAAAGTGGTCCAGGACACCACTGACAGAGGGACAACATCAGCTCCCGAATCCGGCAGTGTGCGACCCAAGACTTCCACACTTCCCACCGGACAGTAGTAGTAAGAAGAGAGGGAGACCAATCAAACACAGGACTGTGTTGCTGAACACCTGTTCTTTATCAGCTCTTCTCCTGGATGATTTGAATCTTGCTTGGTATTTTAATTAGCACAGAATATTGAAGCTGATCATGGGTTTGCCTTCCACCCCCAGCAATAGCCACCCCAGCTGTACCTGCACTCTTGAAAGTCCACTTCACCAAATCCCTCAGGAGACTGGCAGATCATTTAATCTGTTCAAAAGTATATCCTTAAACAGAAAATTACAGGCTGTAGCTGATCATTCCATGATCAAAGTCACTTCAACCACATTTCTTCCCCCATTCTGGTCTGAACAATGACTGAACCAGTTGACCATGTCTGTGTGTTTTTATGCTTTGGGTTGCTGCCACATAATTGGCTGATTAGATATTTGCATTAATGAGCAGGTGAATCTAATAAAGTGGCCACTGAGTTTAGTTTTATCTCTGAACCAGAGTTCAGGCTCAATCTACTTTATTCATTCTCAGATGACAAGCTCCCACGCCAGTAATTAATCCAGTGAACCTTTGCCACAGTACCTCTATTACAAATACATCCTTCATCTGATAGAGAGACCAGACAAGTGAGCAATATTCCAGGTGCACTCTCACCAGGGCCCTAGATAACTGGAGCAAAACACCTCTCCTTTTGTACTCAAACCCGCTTGCAATAAAGGCAAACATATAATTTGTCTTTCTAATTACTGGCTGAACCTGCACATTAACCTTTAGTTGTTTAAGTAACAACCCTCTCCTTATACTGTAGATTTCTGGGCCTGTTTGTGAACTCAAAGATTGTGCTAATCCATTCAGTTCAGATTGGCAACAATATCCTCTCCACAGTCACCATCAGCACAGGGCTGTGCGCCCAGACCCCTGCTGTGCGGCTAAGCACAGCACCAATGCCATATTTATGTTTGCTGATGACACCACTGTTGGTGACCAAATCCAGAGTGGTAAATCACAACAACCTCTCGCTCAATATCCGCAAAGTCACAGAGCTGACTATTGACTATGGGAGGAAGATCCCGGTCCATGAGCCAGCCCGCATTAGGGGATTGGAGGTGGAGAGGGAGAGGCAGAGTAACTTCCAAGTCCTTGGTGTTACCATATCGGAAGATCTGTCCTGGGAGCAGCACGTAGATGCCATCACAACTGCATCCCTACTTCCTTAGAAGTCTGCATGGATTCAGCATGTCACCCAACACTTAGACAAGTTTCTATAGATGCACAGTGGAGAGCATCTGGACCGGCTACGTCACAGCCTGGCATGTTAACACCAATGCCCAAGAACAGAAACATCTACAGAAAACTGTTTGCACAGTTTTTTTTATTTGCATATTAGTTGTTTGTCAGTCTTTATTAATGCGTAATATTTTGCAAATTCTATTGAATTTCTTTATTTTCCAGTACATGCCTGAAAGAAAATGAGTCTTGTGGTAACTATGTTTGCATACACTCAATGTCCATTTTATTAGATACCTCCTCTGTCTAATAAAGTGGCCACTGGGTGTACGTTTGTGATCTACTGCTGCTGTCGCCCATCATCTTCACAGTTCAATGTACTGTGCATTCAGAGATGCTCTTCTGCACGCCACTGTTGTAACGTGTGGTTATTTGAATTGCTGTCACCTTCCTGTCAGCTTGAACCAGTCTGGCCATTCTCCTCTGACCTCTCTCATTAACAAGGTGTTCTTGTCCAGAGTACTGCTGCTCATTGGATGTTTTTTTGTTTTTCGCACCATTCTCTGTGAACTTTAGAGACTGTTGTACATGAAAATCCCAGGAGATCAGCAGTTTCTGAGATACTCAAACCACCCTGTCTGGCACCAACAATCATTCCACAGTCAAAGTCACTTTGATCACATCTCATCCCCATTTTGATGTTTAGTCTGAACAACAACCGAGTCTCTTGACGATATCAGCATGCTTCTATGCATTGAGTTGCATCTACATGATTGACTGAAGAAGCTTGCATTAATGAGCAGGAATTCAGGTGTACCTAATAAAGTACCCACTGAGAGTATGTGTGCTTTGATAATAAGTTTATGTTTGACTGGTTTGAATGGCATCTTGGTGGGAAGAGGTGAGGACGTTTGGGTAAGAGACCAATGTAAGAGCCAACACCTCTCTCTTGTTTCATTCACAGGCAATGCTCCTATTCTGGAGTTTAATGTACAAGCAGACTATCTCTCAAACACACCCAGCTGAAATGTCAAATGATCACCAATTAAGGAGCATTTATAATTAAGCAGAGTTAGTATGAGATCATCTTTTCAAGTCTATAATTTTTTTAATTGCCTGTTCTGTGGTAAGGGAAGTAGTTAACTTATTTACTGTATATTGGTGATGATTGACTGTCCCATATTTACAATCTACTTTTGAATAGACGTCCTTCATAATAAGAGCTCAGAAATCACTGAGAAAGCAGAATATTCTCGGCCCAAACCATGACTGGGAATTCCCTTCCATAGATGCTGCCTCATCTGCTGAGCTCCTCCAGCATTTTGTGTGTGTTTCTCTGTCTTAATCAATTTGTTTTGTCATTTCCCGATCCAATTAACTCAAATCTGCATCTGGTGAAGACTCACCTTGGATAAAATACAAGGGTAGCAACGTTGCCTTGAGACCAAGCTCCAAGTATCACTTCTATCTGCGCTGAGCCTTATCAAAGAAGTATTATATCTTTTCATATGCACTGTGAAAAACAAGTTCACCCCAAAAAGAGTGAAGCATACCCCTGGAGTCCCAAAAAAATCATAATTTGCGTTGACCTCCTGATATTTACACCCTGGACATTCTCTCTTCTTCCTTCTCCTTTTGGGCAGAAGATACAAAAGCCTGAAGGCATGTACCATCAGGCTCAAAGACAGCTTCCAGTCCCCGTTATAAAACTATTAAATAGTTCCCCTAGAATAATACGATTGACATCACAATCTACCCTGTTATGATCTTGCACCTAATGTCTACCTGCTCTGCTCTTTACCCATAGCTGTTACACTGAATATTGCCTTCTGTCCTGCTGAAGGGTCTTGGCCTGAATCGTTGACTGTACTCTTTTCCATAGATGCTGCCTGGCCTGCTGAGTTCCTCCAGCATTGTGTGTTAATTCATTGCATTTTGTTATTGTTTTCTCTTGAATTTGAGTCTATGTCCTCCAAGAGAACCACAAGCTTGTTGTTGAGTTTGGAGGTGCGCAGGTATCAATGATCCGGAGAGCTATGGTGGCTGGAGTCAGGGTTTGGAGTTAAGTAACTAGAAAGATGGTTCTTAGTAAACGGAAAGGTCTGAAGATAGATAAATCACATGAACGTGATGGTGTACACCCCAGAGTTCTGAAAAAGGTAGCTGAAGAGAGTGGAGGCATTAGTAATGATCTTTCAACAATCACTTGATTTTGGAATAGTTCCAGAAGACTGGAAAATTGTAGATGTCACTCCACTCTTCAAAAAGGGAGAGTGACAGAGAAAGGAAAATTAAGGTCAGTTAGTCTGACTTCAGTGGTTGGGAAGTTGTTGGAGTTGACTATTAAGGATAAAGTCTTAAGGTACTTGTTTGCATATGATGAAATAAGCCCTAGTCAGCATGGTTTCCTCAAGGGAAAATCTTGCCTGACAAATCTGTTGCAATTCTTTGAAGAAGTAACAAGCAGAATAGACAAAGAAGAAATGATTGATGTAATGTTGAAACTCTATAAAGCACTGGTAGAACTTCACTTGGAGTATTGTGAGCAGATTGGGCATCTTATCTTAGAAAGGATGTGCTGAAACTGGAGATGGTACAAAGGAGGTTCACAAAAATGGTTCCAGGATTGAATGGCTTGTGATATGAAGAGTGTTTGCTGGCTCTGGGCCTGTATTCACTAGAATTCAGAAGTATGAGGAATAACCTCATTGAAATCTGTTGAATGGTGAAAGGCCTTGATAGAGTGGATATGGAGAGGATATTTTCTATGGTGGGAGACCATAAGGTCTGTGGACTCAGCTTCAGAATAGAGGAGTGTCCCATTAGAACAGAGATGAGGAGGAATTTCTTTAGCCAGAGGGTGGTGAATCTGTGGAATTCTTTGCTAAAGGCAGCTGTGGAGACCAAGTCTTTATGTATATTTAAGGCAGACGTTAATAGATTTTTGATTGGTCAGGGCATGAAGACATATGGGGAGACAGTAGAAGATTGGGGTTGAGAAGAAATTTGGATTAGCATGCCAAAAAGGCCAGACTAAGATTGATCTACCCACCAGTCCTCCTGGTTTGGGGGTTCAACTCGGGGCTAACAACCCTGACTGGTAAAAGAAAATTGTCACGGAAGAAGTAATGAAGAATCCTTCTGCATCTGAGTGTGACGGTATCCCGGAGTTTCTACCTGGGACTCGCATGACTGACAGTACTGAAAACTGAGAGGAAGCTACTGACTTGATGAAGGAAGCCCTGGACAGCTCCAAAGAAGGAGGACCTTCATTGCTGCCCTAAACGCCAGTGGTGTACAGGCGGCAAGTTAGTTGAGTCTATGCACTGGGCATACACAGATGCAGCAGGAGTGCACCACCTCAGAAACACCCACCCTCCCGTCCGCCACTCCTCCCCCATCTGCAGAAGAGGCGGTGATTCCTACATTGCGCAGTTTGTTGTCTTTTGCACCTTGGTTGTTAGTCTGCCTTGTTGTATGTGGTCCTTCACTGATTCCATTGTGTTTCTTTGTATTTACTGCGAATGCCCACAAGAAAATGAATCTCCGAGTTGTACGTATATAGTGACATATACTGTATGTACTTTGATAATAAATTTACTTTAAAGCTTGTCCTCATCAGCTTTCTTAGAACTGTGGAAGTTACTCTCGACCCGGAGAGAAGCAATGAGATGTTGAAAACCATTGAGGGGCATGTTTATTCACACATCAACTCCACATATTCCTGTTTCAAAAAATGATGCGAGCACAGTCAGCACCAGCTCTCAAAGGCTGATCCCGAGCCCATAATGTTTACGCCTGAGATCGTAAGCAGATTAAACAGACTCAATGGGCCAAATTCCCTAATTCTGCTCCCATGTCTAATGGTCTCAGCACTCTGAGGCTATAAATAGTTTGTGTTTTAGGAGGCATAGTAATGATATCATCTTTACTGTGACTCATGAAAACAGGTGGCTAATATTAGGTCACTTTCTTGACTCATTCATCTATGGAATTCAAGGTTCGATTGTGAAATATGTAGGTTCAGTAGGTTTGATAATCAAGCAGCCATTAAATTCCACTACTGCTGCACACTGTTAGTACATTGTGGCACAGGTTTAACCTTGTTAACCTTTCACTCACAAATTTCCACAGATGTACTGTGGAGAGTAGTGTGCGCGCGTGTGCGCCCTTATCTCCTGGTGGAGTCGTCGGGGCGCCGTCATGACAAGCTTTTTGCACCGATCTTTTTGGTGATTGCTCATCATACGGCGTGTCTTGGGCATCTGAAACCTGGCGGAGCCCATCCCTCTCCGGGTTTTTTTATTATGAGGTCGAGTTGCTAGCTCGACACTCAACCCAGGCATGGATGGAGAGCGTGCAAGGGAGCCGGCCGGATTCGAACTTGTGACCTCTCACCCCGAAGTCCAGCGCTGATGCCACTATGCTACCAGCCAGCAATTGTTTGTATGGAGGGGCCAATGAACAGGATTGGAAAAGTGTGCAGAAGATTGTAAACTCAACCAACTCTATCATTGGCACTAGCCTTGCCAACATTGAAGACTTCTTCAGAAGACGATGCAATGGGCGCCATCGACCATTAAGAATCCCCATTTCCCAGGACATGCCATCTTCTCATTGCTACCAACAAAGAGGAAGTACAGGAGCCTGAAGACACACACGCAGTGTTTCAGCAACAGCTTCTTCCCTTCCATCAGACTTCTGAATGGACATTGAACCCATGAACACTACCTCACTACTTCTTGTACCACATAATTTAATTTTTCTTTATATTTCTTATTGTAACTTTTGGTTTTTTATTCTGATGTATTGTAAGGTACTGCTGCTGCTAAGCAACAAAATTTCATGACATGAGACGGAGAGACAGAGAGAGCAATGCGCATGAGTAAACAACAGCGCACGTGCAGACAACAGATTAACACGTAGTGCAGGTGGGGTTGTGGTCATTGCTCTAACAGAAATAGATCCACTCTTAAAATAAAACATCTGGAACTGGAATTGACTACACTGGGCAACAAACTTTTTCGGAAGTGTAGCTTCTTCAATTTTTGTGTTTATGATAAACCGCTTTAAGCTGAACTCAAACGCAATCATGTAGAAATTTGCAGAAAAAAAGAAATGGACTTTTATTGAATATCATGCATTTAATTGCATATTGGTTTTGATACTTTGCAAATGTTCAACAAAGTTAAGAATGTTTTGTTGATTTCCATTTGTACTCAGTGTCTGAGGCTTCTCACTTAGGTGTCCAACAATAATCAGCCAGCATTGATGGATTCCAGTTGCCCTGATTTATGGACCAACAAAAATGCCTTCCTTACTCTTGGTATCAATTATACTGACTTGAATTATGAATTGAAACAACAAATCTAGGTTATTTCAAAAAACAGTGCATGAAATAGGAAAATTTCATGGTGATTTTCATGATCTGCAGCCCAAAATCCATAAAATACATGCAAAATTATTCAGGGAGCAAAATCTTTGTTCACTGGTGTTATTGTCACATGTAGAGTACATTCCTCCCATAGATCAATTCGTTAGTCAGAAGAAATGCTGATGATGCCAGCAACCCCCAAAGTGCCCCTGGATGACGATGTGTCGCACTAAACTACGGCAGCCCTGCAGGTGAAGGTGTGCCCATGGAGCTGAGAGAGTTCCAGGAGCCACACCCAGTGACGACAAAGTGAAACAAGGATGTTGCGTGGGAGGTGAACCTGTGGGTGGTGGCACTCATCAGTACCTGCTGCCTTATCCGCTTGGAGACAGGGGCTGCCATTCTCAGGAGGTGCTGTGGGAGTCGCCCAAGCAAATAACCTCCGTGAATTATAAAACACAGAACATCACAGAGCAGCACAGGCCATGAACCACACACACAAAAAGCTGGTGGAACACAGCAGGCCAGGCAGCATCTATAAGGAGAAGCGCTGTCAACGTTTCGAGCCGAGACCCTTCGTCAGGACTTGAACACTACCTCTCCATTTATGTTCTCTTTTTGCTCTACTTATTTAATTTATATATCTTATTGTAATTTATAGTATTGCACTGCGTCACTCCCACAAAACAGCAAACGTATGTCAGTTCGGACACTGATTCTGGTTCAGTGTTGTGTTACTGTTGGCCACCACAGTAACGTAGTGGTTACAGTTCTGGGCATCGAGGTTTAGAGTTCAGTTCCAGTGTCCTCTGTAAGCAACTTGGTTTGTTCCTTACCATGTGTGCTCGAGTTTCTTCCAGGTGCTCCAGTTTTGTCCCACAGTCCCAAGATGTACTGGTGAATAGGTTGTTTGGTCATTGTAAATTGTCCTGTGATTAGGCTAGGTTAAAATTGATGGGTTCTGGGTGGTGTGGCTCAAAGGGCCGGAAGGGCTATTCCGCACTGTATCTAAATAAAAATAAAAAATATAGACAGCTTTTGCCAGCAGGTCAGGCAGCATCTACAGAGAGGAATAAACTGCTGATGTTTCAGGCTGAAACCTCAACATAAATTACACAAAAAAATTTTTTTTTACAGGAAAGTAAACAATTAGAACAAAAAGAAGTCCAATAAGTGCAAATTGATTAAAGTTGTTCAGTGTTGCTAAACTGTAGTGAATCACAACTACAGTGATTGGCTGTGTCGGACACAGCTCAGCACATCAGGAGAACCAGCCTCCTCACCATGGATTCTGTCTCACTAAAGGCGCCAGAATAATCAAAGACCCCACCCACTCCGGACATTTTCTCTCCTCACCTGTTCCATCAGACAGAGGATACAAAATCCTGAAAGCATGTACAGCAAGCTGAAGGACAATGTCTATCGCCCTGTTATCAGGCCCTTGATTGGGCCTCTTGTAAGCATTTGCGCTTACAGGGATAAGTGCCAGGTGGGAGTTCTGTGGGGAGGGACGTGTGGACCAGGTAGTAAGCGCAAATGCTACACCTGTCCCCACACCTCCCCCCTTACCACCATTCCGGGCCCCAGACAGTCCTTCCAGGTGAGGCAACACTTCACCTGCGAGTCTGTTGGAGTCGTCTATTGCATCCGGTGCTCCCGGTGTGGCCTCCTCTACATCTGCGAGACCCGACGCAGATTGGGGGGCCGCTTCGTCGAGCACCTTCACTCCGTCCGTCACAATAGACAGGATCTCCCGGTTGCCACCCACTTCAACTCTGCCTCTCATTCCCATTTGGATATGTCCATACGTGGCCTCCTCTACCGCCATGATGAGGCCAAATTCAGGTTGGAGGAGCAACATCTCATCTACCGTCTGGGTAGCCTCCAGCCTGGTGGTATGAACATTGAATTCTCCAATTTCCAGTAATTCCCTCCCCCTCCCCCTATCCCAGGTCCCTCTCTGCCTCTGTCCCCTTTCAACTTTCTGCTCCTTTATCTCTACAGTTCTTTCATGCTTATCCCTTCCCCCCTTTATCTTTCCTCTGATTAGTTTTCCACCCGGCGCCTCTAGCCCTTCCCCCTCCCCCATCTCTATTACTGGGCTTTGGCCCTCTCTTCCCCCCCCCCCCCCCCATTCCTGATGAAGGGTCTCGGCCCGAAACGTTGGCTACTCTTTTCTCACGGATGCTGCCTGACCTGCTGAGTTCTTCCAGCGTTGTGTACGTATTCTTTGATCCACAGCATCTGCAGTTGTATTTTTGTGAGAAGAAGGAATCTGACAGGAGGGGGGAGCGGACCATAGGTGAAAGGGGAGGAGGAGGGAACCCAGGGGGAAGTAATAGACAGACGAGAAGTGAATGGTCACAGTGGGGAATAGAGGAAGGGGAAGGGGGAGGGGGAGAAATGTCTTTTCCAGAAGGAAAAATCAATATTCACGCTATCTGGTTGGAAGCTATGCAGACAGAATATAAGGTGTTGCTCCTCCATCTGAGCACAGCCTTATCTTGGCACAAGAGAAGGCTATGGACTGACACATCTGAATGGGAATGCGAATTAAAATGTTTGGTCACCGGAAAGACCTGCTTGTGGCAGAAGCAGCAGAGGTACTTAATGAAGCGGTCCCCCGATTTACAACGGGTCTCACCAGTGTATTAGGAGCACCAAACACAATATACAACCCCAGCAGATTTGCAGGTGAAGCGTTGCCTCAGCTAGAAGGACTGTTTGAGGCCCTGAATGGATCCTGAGGCTTGTCTCCTGTATCTCCTGCCTGATGGTAACTGCAAGAAGATGTCGTGGACTGGATGAGGGGGTTATTTGATGATGGATGTTACCTTCTTGAGGCAGTGTCTGCTGTAAATACTGCTGATGGTGGGGAGGCGTGTGCCCATGATGTACTAGGCTGCGTCTCCTATTCTCTGCAGCTTCTTATGCTCCTGTGCACATGAATTGCTGTAACAGACCGTGATGCAGGCAAACAGGATACTTTCAACAGTGCATCCCGTTGAGTGTTTGGCGATGAGCTGAACTCCTTAACCTCTGGACTAGGTATAGATGCTGGGATGTCTTCCTACAAGTACACTCAGTCGATTTCAGATTCAATCAGTGTCATGCTTTGTACCGAAGCAAAGAAAGGCTTGAGGCAAACTTTGCTGAATCCATTCCTTTTGAAATATTTCCTCTGAATTAAGAAGTTCCAGGAATACATTTAGATATTGTGAAAGTGATACAGAAATGTTGGTTTAACAGATACTTGCCAGGGTTTACAGGGGAAACACCCATGAGAGTCACACAAATAATAAATGGAATAAATCTCATCATTATTCCTTTTTTCATTAACTTCCCCTTTGTGGAAACAGATGATCATGGGCTCTTAGATAGGTACGTGAATGTGCCGGAAGTGAAAGGATACAGGTGTTGTGTAGGGAGACAGACTCATTATATATCTATCTATATGTCTGTCTGTCTGTCTAGCACTTTTGGAGCACTGCCCAGCAAACCATCGATTTAACCCTAGCCTAATCTCCGGACAATTTACAATGACCAATTAACCTACCAACCTGTACATCCTTGACTGTGGGAAGAAACCGGAGCACCCGGAGGAAACCCACACGGTCACTGGGAGAACGTACAAACTCCTTACAGATGGCACCCAAATTGAACTCTGAACTTCAAGAACACCAAGCTGTAACAGTGTCGCGATAATTGCTACACTACCTCTGGGCATTTGATTACTGATTTAGCTAGTTTGGCTCAACATCGTAGGCCGAGGGGCCTGCTCCTGGCCTGTACTGTTCTACACCTGTGTAACCTGCATTAGACTCAGCATGGAATTGTGTAAGTACATTCGCCTCGGGGAGGAAGTCACCATCATTGTGCAAACTTAAACATCGCTTCCCCTGGAACAGGTAATGATAGTTTTCCATTTGTACTTTGTGACTAACTATAATCAAAGCACAGGAGGTGACACCAAGATTTGGGGTGGAGTGGACAGCGAGGAAGACCATCAGAGCTTGCAGTGGGATCTGGACCAGCTGGAAAAATAGGCTGAAAAATGGCAGATGGAATTTAATGAAGACAAATGTGAGGAGTTGCACTTCGGTTGGGCCAATCAGGGTAGGTCTTACATAGTGAATGGTGGGGAAATGAGGAGTGATGTAGATCAAAGGGATGTGGGAATGCAGATCCATAATTCAGTCAGAGTGGCTTCACTGGTAGATAGGGTCATAAAGAAAACTTATACCACGTTGCCCTTCATAAATCAAAGTGTTGAGTACAGGAGATGACATCTTATATTGAAGTTGTGTAGGATATCGGTGAGACCTTGTTTGGAGTATTGTGTGCAGATTTGGTCACCGACCTACAAGAAAGATGTAAATAATGTTGAAAGAGTACAGAGAAAATTTACAAGGATGTTGCCGGGTCTGGAGGACCTGAGTTATAAGGAAAGATTGAATAGGTTAGGACTTTATACCATAGAACGTAAAAGATCAGGGGGAGATTTGATAGAGGGGTAAATGCAAGGAGGCTTTTTACACTGAGGTTAGGTGGTATTACAACTAGAGGTCATGGGTTAAGGATGAAAGGTGAAAAATTTAGGGGGAACATGAGGGGAATCTTCACTCAGAGGGTTGTAAGAGTGTGGAATGAGCCGCCAGAGTAAGTAGTACAAGTGAGCTCAATTTCAACGTTTAACAGATATTTGGATAGATACATTTGGATGGTAGGGGTATGGAGGACTATGGTCCTGGAGCAGGTCAATGGGAGTAGGCAGTTTAAATTATTCAAAATAGACTAGATAGGCCAAAGGGCCTGTTTCTGTGCTGTCCTTTTCTATAACTCTATGAATGCTCAAACCTTGGCATAAACTAACAGAGGTTAGAACATAGAACAGCAAAGTACAGGCCCTTTGGCCCATAATGTTGTGCTAACCTTTTAATTTTCTCTAAAGTCAGATAGAACTCCACCACGGACAGTCCCAAGCCCAGCTGTGAAAGGAGGAGGGTTGGACATGGGGCTAACAACTCCATCGTGTACAAACCCAGAGCTACAGAAACTCCAACAGCAGCACCCTTGGGAGGCGTATGAAGTTGTGTGGTGAATGTGGAAGCCTCACCCTTCAGCCCGCGATAGAGGACTCTGGAGAGTTGACGTTGGTGGCCTGTGCCCCAATAGGGGAGACAGGCTGAAGGAGAAGACATGGGTATAGGTAAAGGGAGGAGAGAGATGAACATAACAGATCTATCTTCGCTATCTGACACGATCAGACGTGGATATTAACATGATTCTTCACAGATGTTGTCTGATCTCTGCATTTCTGGCATTTTCTGTGTTTGAAAATTCCACAAGGATGTTTGTGCCCAGTGGACTGGCGTGGGTTGAGTTATATGCAGCTGGGTGGCATTCCAGTAATGGCTGCAAATCTTTTTTCATATTAAGGAGATGATTACTATTCAGTTCAATTCACTTCAATTCCACAGAGTATTTCACGCACCTCAGCCCTCACCCCATCCCCCCGCCAGCCCACCAGGGATAGAGTCACCCTGGTCCTCACCTATCACCCTATCAGCCTACAGATCCAACGCATAATCCTCCGTAACTTCCGCCACCTCCTACAGGATCCCACCACCAGCCACATCTTCCTCTCCCCCCCACTCTCGGCTTTCCGCAGGGATCGCTCCCTACACGACTCCCTTGTCCATTCATCCCCCCCATCCCTCCCTCCGGGCACTCATCCCTGCAAACGGAAGAAGTGCTACACCTGCCCCCACACTTCTTCCCTCACCACCATCCTAGGCCCCAGACAGTCCTTTCAGGTGAGGCACCACTTCACCTGCGAGTCAACTGGGGTGATATACTGTATCCAGTGCTCCCGATGTGGCCATTTATACATTGGGGAGACCCGCCGCAGACTGGGAGACCGTTTCGCCGAACACTGGCGCTCGGTCCTCCAGCAGTGGCGGGATCTCCCTGTGGCCACACACTTCAATTCCACAGACCACTCCCACTCCGATATGTCTGCCCATGGCCTCCTCTACCGTCAAGATGAGGCCACACGCAGGTCAATGGAGCAATACCTTATCTCCCGCCTAGGTATCCTCCTACCTGCCGGCATGAACATCCAACTCACTGACCTCCGTTGATGCCCCTGCCCCCCACCCTTACCCCCATCCCTATCTATTATTTTAGTCTGGTTCTCTTTCTCTCTCTTCCCCCCCCCCCTCACTATAATCTCCCCCCAGCCCTATCTTTCTTTCTCTTTTATTTCCCATAATTCTCCACCTTCCCCCTAGCCCATTTCCCTCCAACCTATCACTTCCCAGCTCTCTACTTTATCCCTCCCCCACTTCTTATTCCCCCTCGACCATCCCATATTACTTCACTCCTGATGAAGGGTTTCATCCCGAAACGTCGTTATTACCTCCTCCCATAGATGCTGTCTGGCCTGCTGAGTTCTGCCAGCATTTTGTGTTTTTTATTTATTTCCAGCATCTGCAGATTCACTCGTGTTTACTATTCAGTTGAAATGAGTTCTTGATTTAATTGTAATCCAGACATTTCCTGAATGCAAGATTTAACAAAGAACATAACAGAATACAGGCCCTTTTTTCTCTATGATGGCATGTAAACCTTTTAACGTTCTCTAAGATCAAACTAACCCTTCCCTTCCAGAGAGCCCTCAGATTTGCTTTCATCCATGTGCCTATCTGAAACTCTCTTGAATGTTTCTAATCTGTTTGTCCCTACCACCATCTGGTGCAGGGTTTTCGTGCACCCAGCGCTCTGTGTGAAAAAAATTACCTCTGACATCCTCCCTACACTTTCCTCCAATCATTTTAAATTATGCCTCCTCATATTACCCATCTCCACCCTGGGAAAAAGTCTCTGGCTGTCTACTCGATCTATGCCTCATATCATCTGTACACTTTCATCAAGTCACCTCTCATCCTCCTTTGCTCTAAAGAGTAAAGCTCTATCTCATAAGACACACTTTCTGGTCCAGGCAGCATCCTCATAAATCTCCTCTGCACCCTCTCTAAAGCTTCCAAATCCTTCTGATAATGAGGTAACCAGAACTGAAAACAATACTCCAAGTGTGGTCTAACTAGGGTTTTATAAAGCTGCAACAATATCTCAGGGCTCTCGAACTCAATCACCCAAGTATTGAAGGGCAACACACCATACATTTTCAAAGTTCAAAGTACTGTAAATTTATCATCAAGGTACACATCACCATATACAACTCTGAGATTCATTTTCTAGCAGGCATCCTCAATAAATCCATAAGAGAATAATGACCATAATAGAATCAATGAAAGACTGCACCAAACTTGGGCATTCAAGCAGTGTGCAAAAGACAACAAATTGAGCAAATACAAAAAGAAAGAAAGAGTAATAATGAATATCAAGAACATGAGATGGAGTCCTTGAAAGTGAACCCATAGGTCATGGGAACATTTCAATGATGGGGCAAGAGAAGTTGAGTGAAGTTATCCCCTCGCCTGACGGTCGAGTGATAATAACTGTTCCTGAACCTGGTGCTGTGAGTCCAGAAGGCCACAAGACCACAAGATATAGGAGCAGAATTAGGCTATTTGGCCCATCATTTCCACTCTGCCACTGCCTCGACAGGCTCCCTGTGGCAAAGAATTCCACAGATTCACCACTTGCTAGCTGAAGAAATTCCACCTCATCGCCATTCTAAAAGGACACCCTTCTATTCTGAGTCTGTGTCCTCTGGTCTTAGACTCTCCCATCATAGAAACCATCCTCTCCACATCCACTCTATCAAGGCTTTTTCACCATTCTCTAGGTCTAAATGAGGTCAGCCCTCACTTTTCTGAGTTCTAGTAAATACAGGCCAAGAGCCACCAAGCATTCTTCACATGTCAAGCCATTCAGTCCTGGAACCATTTTCATGAACCCTATTTGAACCCTCTCCAGTTTCAATACATCCTTTCTTAGATCAGGGGGACAAAACTGCTCACAATACTCTGAGTGAGGCCTCACCAGTGCTTTACAAAGTCTCAGCATTACATCCTTGCTTTTATATATTTTATATGAATGATGACATTGCATTTGCCTTCCTCACCACAGTCTCAACCTGCTAGTTAACCGTGAGGGAATCCTGCACAAGGACTCCAAGACCCTTTCACCTCAGTCTCTCCATTTTGAAAATAGTCAACCTTTTCATTTCTTCTACCAAAGTGCATGACCATACACTTCCTGACTGTCATAAGGGTAGGCATTGAGAGCAGACCCAAATGTAAGCCACAGACACTGAAGCACTAGGGACAGGACTAGGTGTGTCAAGAAAGCAAGGGAAGTGGGGAAGAAACGACACTGGACAAGACACAGGCCCTGGACGAGACTAGGATACAGGGCCTGGGCTAGGACCAGACTGGGAAAGTGGGACCTGGACGAGGAACTAGGAACCTGGACAAGGACTCTGAGCCAAAGACTGGACAGGGACCGGGAACCTGGGTCTTGACTCGGGCGAGGCGAGGACAAGACATGGCAAGGCACCAAGACTGGACATGGGGCAGGACGTGGGACTCCTGGGCTGGATGAGGACATGGAGCTCAGACTCAGACAGGAACACAGAGCCTTGGTCTTGGGAGACAGGAACGCGAAACACAGTCTTGCCATCTCAGACACAGAACACAGAGCTAGGACCCCTCTTTGGGAACAGGATGTAGGGCCGGGACTCATACACTGAAAGCTGAACATGACCAGATGGTTCCCAGCACAAGGTAGCGGTAAACAGCCAGACCTACCTAGCGAAGGTGAGGACACAAAGAGATGGTCCAAACAACGAAAGACGGTTCCTTATCTGGACACAACAAGACTCCAGTCTTGCTCCGGCTGTAGAACTTGACAGCGAGAGTAGACGAGGACGCAGGCGAGGCTCCAGGCGAAAGGGTAGCGGGCAAGGCTTCAGCCAAGGGCTACAGAAAGAAGGGGAAGGGAACAGTCCAGCCTCAGGGTAACAGCAAAGACAGCCTGGCTTACCCAACAGAGGCAAGGACAGGAAGGGACAGATCCAACTGCAAGGTAACAGCAAAGACAGCCTGGCTTACCCCACAGAGGCAAGGGCAGGATACTGACAAGATGAACCAGCACCCACACTGGAAGCCAGGGCCACTGGGTTCCCAGTCCCAAGACGAGCATCAGGTGCCTGTGATTAAGCCCAACTGAAACAAGGGCCAGCCAGAAGACCCGGAGTCCGGAGTACATGGACCGGACTGTGAACCAGAACACGGACTTTACGGACCGGACCATGACACTGACACTGTATTCCATCTGCATTTTTTTGCCCATTCTCCTAATCTAAGTCTTTTTGTAGCATCTCTATTTCCTCAAAGCTACCTGCCCCTCCACCTATCTTCATATCATCTGCAAACTTTGCAACACAACCATCAATCCCATCATTCAGATCTTTGACATATAACGTAAAAAAAATCAGTCCCAACCCGGACCCCAGTGGAACACCACCAGTCATTGGCAGCCAGCCAGAAAAGTCTCCCTTTATTCCCACTCTTTGCTTCCTGCCAATCAGCCACTGCTTTATCCATGCTAGAATCTTTCCTGTAATACCACGAGCTCATAGCTTGTTACGCAGCCTCTTGTGTGGCACCTCGTTAAATGCCTTTGGAAAATCCAAGCACACAACATCAACTGATTCTCCTTTGCCCATCCTGCTTGTTTGTTTCTTCAAAGAATTCCAACAAATATATCAAGCAAGATTTTCCCTTCAGGAAATCATGCTGACTACGGCCCATTATATCATGTTCCTCCAAGTACCCTGAGACCCCATCCTTAATAATCGACTCCAACATCTTCCCAACAACTGAAGTCAGATTAACTGGCCTATAGTTTCCTTTCTTCTACCTCTCTCCCTTCTTGAAGAGTGGAGTAGAATGTGTTTTTGATGATGTGTGGTGTTTGGCTTATGTCAAACATAGCATTTAGTCTGATGGCCAAAAAGCTCAATTTTGGTTTCATCAGACCATAGATCCTCCTTCCAGCTGACTTCAGAGTCTCCCACATGACTTCTGGCAAACTCTAGCTGAGAGAGAATTCATGTAAATTCTTTTCAACAGTGGCTTTATTTTTGCCACTCTCCCATTAAGCTGCGACTGGTGAATCACCTGGGAAACAGTTGTCGTATGCACAGTCTTTCCCATCTCAGCCATGGAAGCTTGTAACTCTTCCAGAGTTGCCATAGGTCCCTTGGTGGCCTCCCTCCCTTTTGCATGGTCAATCAGTTTTTGAGGATGGCCTGCTCTAGCCAGATTTAAAGCTGTACCATATTCTTTTCATTGCTGGATGATTGATTTAACTGTACTCCAAGGGATATTCAGTGACTTGGAAAGTTTCTTGTATCCATCTCCTGACACGCTTTTTAATAACCTTTTAGCGGAGTTACTTGGACTGTTCTTTAGTCTTCATGGTGTAGTTTATGCTAGATACTGACTCGCCAGCATTTGGAACTTCCAGATACAGGTGTATTTTTACTACAATCAATTGAAACATCTTGACTGCACACAGGTCTCCAAAAACAGATATCCATTTAACTAATTATGTGACTTCTAAAAGCAATTGGCTGCACTCGTGTCATATTAGTGATTTGGTGTGTCATATTGAAAGGGGGTGAATACTTATGCAAACGATTGTTTTGTTTTTTATGTTTGTAATTAATTTCGATCACTTCGTAGAGATCTGTTTTTACTTTGACACAGAAGGGTCTTTTTCTGTTGATCAGTGTCAAAATAAGCCAGATTAAATCCACTGTGATTCAATGTTGTAAAACAGTAAAACGTGAACATTTCTGGGGGAGCATGAATACTTTTTATAGCCATTACCTATGCCCTCTCTTTGGCTTTTATGCTGGTTGTTAGCATAGTTCTCTTGTTAGCCACAGTTGTGTCACCTTTCCTTTAGATTCCTAAGGCTTCCGTACCTCCTTCCTGATGGCAGAGTGAGAAGAGAGCATGATCAAAGTGGTGGGGGTCCCTGATGATGGGTGCTGCTTGCCTGCGACAGTGCTCAGTGGTGGGGAGGGCTTCACCTGGGATGCTCGGGGCCATCTCCATTACTTCTCAATCAGCAGTGCTTTCAAGCCTCAGCATTGCATCCTTGCTTGTACACTCTATCAGCAACTGTACGATGTTTCTGTGATCCTCCCAACAACATTCAATCTATTCATTTATGACTTGGGTCCATTACCTTACCAACTTAAAGGAGCCAACTATACTCAGTGGCAGCTTTATTAGGTATACCTGTATACCTGCTTGTTAATGAGGGTATCTAATTAGCTAATGGCTGCAACACAATGCATTAAAGCATCCAGGCATGGTTAGGAGGTTCAGTTGTTGCTCAGACCAAAAATCAGAACGGGGAAGAAATGTGATCTAATTGACTTTGACTGTTCGTGCCAGATGGGGTGGTTTGAGTATCTCAGAAACTGCTGATCTCCTGGGATTTTCAGTCACAATGATGTTTACGGCTAACAGGGAATGGTGTGAAAACAAAAACAAAACATCCAGCAAGTAGCAGTTCCGTGGGTGAAAACACCTTGTCAATGAGAGAGGTCAGAGGAGAATGGCCAGACTGGTTCAAGCTGACAGGAAGGCGACAGTAACTCAAATAACCACACGTTACAACAGTGATATGCAGAAGAGCATCTCTGAAGGCACAACACGTCGAATCTTGAAGTGGATGGGCTACAGCAGCAGAAGATCACCAACATACACTCAGTGGACATTAAGTTAGGCACAGGAGGCACCTAATACAGTGGCTACTGAGTGTAATTCTGCAGGATTAATTTGAGTAAATCAAAATCACCTCAAAATATCTCAGCGATATTCAGATTTAAAACATCAGCATGGTTTTATTTACTAATCAGTTAGAGACATTGCCAAAGACTTGGAGATAGCCATTCTGATTAGCATTATGACAAGGTAATCTGCTGCAAACATAATAATGCCTTCACAGAAAAGGTGTTTCTCCAACATTACATGCCATCACTTAATGGTCCTTTGATTACTTATTGTTTAAAATTATTTCTAGTTCATAAGATTTCCAAATGAGAAGCAGAGCCTCTAGGCCTGCACTAGCTAATGTTTGGAAGAATGAGGGAGGATCTCATTGAAACCTATAGGAAATTGAAAGGCCTCTATGGAATGGATATATGGAGAAGGTGTTTCCTATGGACGGGGAGTCTAACACCAGAGGGCACAGGCTCAGAATAGAGGGACACTCCTTTAGAACAGAGATGAGGAGGAATATCTTTAGCCAGAGAGTGGTGAACTTGTGGAAGTCGTTGCCACAGACAGCTGTGGAGGCATTAGACCCTAATGCGAGGGTGTTGGATATATTTAAAAGGGAGGTAGATACATGCTTGATTTGTCAGGGCATTTCAGGGAGAAGACAGGAGAATGGGTTTGAGAGGGTTAACAAATCAGCCAGAATGAAATGGTGGGACAGACTCCATGGGCTGAATGGCCTAACACTGCTCTTATATCTTACGATCTTATGACCAGTAGAACTGGGCAGTATGGTAGTGTGGTAGTCAGCGTAACACCATTACGGCACTGGTGACCTGGGTTCAATTCCCGCTGCTGCCTGTCAGGAGTTTGTATGTTCTGCCCACATTCCAAAGACGTGTGAGTGAGTAGTTCAATTGGTCATGTGGATGCTGAGGCTCACTGTTCTGAAAGGGCCTGTTACCGTGCTGTGTCTCTAAATCTAGAAGTAGTTTCAGCAGCATATCAAAAAACAGAGTCCCCAGTTGACAAAAAAAAATTGGAGCTAAAAATTGAGATTTGTTACTGATGAAACGCCTTCGTTTCTGAAAGTGAATTGGTAAACTGGTTTATTATTTCTGCATGTACTGAGGTATGGTAGAAAAGTGTTTTGCTTACCGTCCATACAGATCATTTCATTACACCGTTCACTGAGGTAGCACAGGGACACCAGTAACAATTACAGTTATGGGGAAAGCACAGTGCAGGCAGGCAATGAGGTGCAGGGTCATAATGAGGTAGATTGTGAGGTCAAGAATTCATCTGATAGTACTAGGGGTCCTTTCAATAGTCTGATAACAGCAGGACCAAAGCTGATCTTGAGCCTGGTGGGTCCTACCTACAGCTTTTCTATCATCTGTCTGGTGGAAGAGGGGAGACAAGAAAGTATCTGGGGTGGGTGTGGTTTCGATTATGCTGGTCGCTTTAAAGATTAAAGATTAAGATAAGGTTTATTTGTCATATCAATGTCAAAACATACAATTAAAAGTGGCATTTGCATAAAATCAGATTAGCGAGGATTGTGCTGGGGGGTAATCTGCAGAGGATTGTGTTGGGGGCAGCCCGAGATTGTCACCACACTTCCAGCACCAAAGTAGCATGCCCACAACTTCCTAACCAGTACGTCTTCGGAATGTCAGAGGAAACCAGAGTCCCTGGAGGCACAGAACAGACCTTTGGTCCACAATTTTGTGCTGACCTAACCTACTCTAAGATCAATCTAACCCTTCCCTCCTACATAGCTCTCCATTTTTCTATCATCCATCTGCCTATCTAAGAGTCTCTTAAATGCCCAGAATGAATCTTGATCCTGGATTTGGAAATGGAGCAGAATTTGCTCGCAATCTAATCTTCTTCCACACTGAGGCCACCCTCAGGGTGGAGGAGCAACACCTCATAGTACATCTGGGTAGCCTCCAACCCAATGGCATGAACATCGATTTATCCTTCCGAGATTTTATTTATTTCCTTTACCCCCACACCCTCCCCTCTTCTTCAGTTCCCTACTCTGGCCTCTTATCTCTTCTCTCCTCACCAGCTTATCACCTCCTCCATCTCCTTCCCTTTCTCCCATGGTCCACTCTTCTCTCCTATCAGATTCCCTCTTCTCTTTCCCACCCGCCTGGTTTCACCTATCACCTTCCAGTTTGGCCACCTTCCTCTCCTCCCATATTTTTATTCTGACATTTTCCTGCTTCCTTTCCAGTCCTGATGAAGGTTTTGGCCCAAATGATCAACAGTTTATTCCTCTCCATAGACGCTGCCTGACCTGCTGAGTCCCTGCAACATTTTGTGCATGTTGCTCTGGATTTCTAGCATCAGCAGAATCTCTTGTGTTTATAATTTATCTGATCAACGCTGCACCTTGGCAGGAACTTGAACCAATTGTTTTTAATTCATTTTGAGGATAAGTGTAATCGTTTCACACAGTGGCTTACGAGCCGAAAGTAAGATGAATATTTCCCACAAATTGTGGCTATTTCTGAGTTAGGGACTTAAATCAATCTAACATTAGACAACTGTGGGCTGGAAAACCACCAGACATTTGCATTACTCCCACGTATAGACTTTGAGGATGCACAAACACTGCCTGACCCGCTGAGCTCCTCCAGCATTTTCTGTATGCTGCTCTGGATTTCCAGCGTCTGCAGAATCTTTTTGTTTCCAGGATGCACAAATCAATCACTGTACAAATTACTCACAAATAGTAGCTGTCATACTCAAATATAAAGCATTAACATGTTTAATCACTCCAAATTAATTATTCATGAGCTTATATAATTAATATTTAAAAGTATTTTGCAACAATATCCAATGCACTTAAATTTGCTGCAATTTTCTGATACAAAATGCATTTTTCTGCTTTAACACCCTGGGTTGGAGATCTGTCTGTGTCAATGTGTGGGTGGGAGGGAGAGAGAGGAAAGAAGTTTATTTTGTTGTTGTTTCATTGCTGATGTACCGACAATATAAAGCATAGAACATTACAGAACATTACAACACATTACAAGCCGTTCAGCCACATTATAGAACATTACAGCATATTACACCCCCTTCAGCCACATTACAGAACATTACAGCACATTACACCCCCTTCAGCCACAATACTGTGCCAATCTTATAACCTACTCCAAGATCAATCTAACCCTTCCCTCCCACAGAGCCCTCCATTTTTCTATCATCCATGCGTCTACCTAAGAGTTTATTAAATGTCCGTAATCTATCTGTCCCTACCACCTCCCCGGCAGAACGATCCACACACCCATCACCCTCTGTGTGAAGAACTTCCTCCAATCACGTTAAAATTTAGGTTCCCATGCGTTGGCTATTTCTATCTTTGGAAAAAGCTTCTGGCTGTCGACTGATCTATGCTTCGTGTTGCCTTATACACCTTGCTGTTTTCTGTCTTGTTCTGCAGAACATTGTAGACATGCTAAGCTGGCCTCAGAATTTGAGACACTTGCAGGCTGACTCCGACACACTCTTGAGTTTGGTTGTTGATGCAAACAATGCATTTCACTGTATGCTTCAATGTGCAGTACTGTGCATTGTCTTAAGCACATGGACAAAGCTGGGACACTATTTGTCAATGTGGAGCAGAGAGCAAGTTCGTAAATCTGATGGAGCAAAGGATGCTGGGAATGGCAAGGATGGAGCACTGCGTGTGGGTTGTGGGACAGGTGGCAGAGAAAGAGTGCCAAGGACTGGGGGTGGCACAGGTGCAGACACACCCAACCCCGAGACACCAAGTAAGATCATTTGATTACACACAATTGGTTTATTGATAATTATGCAATGTCTCTTTGGTGCTTCCCGGGCCCTCCCCTCTCCCTTCCCCTTTTCCCAACCATGATTCCCGTCTCCCTGCCCCCTTCCCATTCTCAGTCTGCAACAGAGACCCATATCAGAATCAGGTTTATCATCTCTCACATACGTCATGAAATTAGCTTTTTTGTGGCAGCAGTACAGTGCAATACATAAACTTACTACAGTCCTGTGCAAGAGTCTTGGGCACCCTGACTATGTATATGTGTCTGAGAGTTTTGCACAGTAATATATATTAAAAAATAAACAAATAGCACAAAAAGAGAGCAAAAATTGTGAGGGAGTGTTTATGTGTTCATGGACTGTTCAGAAATCTGATTCATTTATAAGAAGGATCTTGGAAGAAGGGTCTCAGCCTGATTCGTTGACTCTTTATTCCTCTCTATAGATGCCAAGTTTTGTGTCCGTTGCTCTGGATTTCCAGTATCTGCAGAATCTCTTGTGTTTATGATGCATTCATAATTTCACTTTCACTTGAGTGCTTTAGAACAAAAACCTGAGGAAATAGATCTGATGTTTAAGTGAAGCAATTGTGTTGAGCATTATTCATTGGAGCTGGGAAGGATTTCTACGTGCCTGAGGCTCAGAAATGCTGTTCTAGAAACAGCTCCATTTCTCTTTAGGGACTCATTTCAATTGTCCCCACTCAAGAGCCAATAGTATCAAGTATCAGTGATTTTGTTGTTCACCAAAGGTCCCTCAGTCCTGATCAACTTCATATTTTCTATCTCTCTCTCTCTCTCACACACACACACACACACACACACACACACACACACACACACACACACACACACACACACACACACACACACACACACACACACACACACACACACACACACACACACACACACACACACACACACACACAATCATCATCGTCATATTGCCGTGTCATATTGATGTGGGGAGGCATGGTCTTATCCATGACCATGATTGAGCTTAGCAATTTTTCTACCTCTGTCAAATCTCCCTTATTCACTTGCATTCCTTCCCTATTGAAACCTTCCCTATAAAATACTACATATTTAAAGTCATGAAGGGTCTGTGTGGATTAGAGAGAGAGAGAAAAACACTGTCCCCTGTAAAAGACTGGGCAGTGTCTTTACAAGATGGGTGACCCCAGCCATTATCAATACTCTCAGATAATTGATTGTCTGCCTAGCATCAGTGGTCACGTAACTAGGACTTGTGATATGCACCGGCTGTTCATACGACCATCCGCCAGCTGCTCCCATGTCTTCATTTGTCCCTGATCGGGCAGGGGAGGGGGCTAAGCTGGTGCTACACCTTGCCCAAGGGTGACCTACAAGAGTGCGCTAGGCCAGCCTATCCCACTCGTCACCCTCTTGTAGCACCTCCCTTTCCCTCCCTTTCCAATACTACCAGGGACATTGTCTTCACTGCTTTTATTGGTAGCTCATTCCTAGTCCCAACCAATGACTGTGGAAATACTTTGATCCACTTTTGATTCTCTGAACAATCAGCTTCCTT